>NW_006239190.1:3264-16873 GCF_000226075.1 Solanum tuberosum | reverse complement strand
CGCATTACACCTGCCTATTTCGGTCCTAACAAGTGGTATCAGAGTCAGGGTTCAATGATGGAACCATGTTAGAGATGGGTGTTCATCTTGGCGGGTGTAGTTCTAGTCGCAACCTTTTTGACAATAATGAAGATCTTTGTTGGAGAAATTGTTTCAAAGAGGTTCTCTGTGTCGAGACGTAGATTTGATGGGGGAGATTATGGAGAAGAGATGCAAGATCCTAAAGATTATGTGAAGAAAGTGGACAAATTTATTTTGTCAGAAATTCAGGCCAAATGGTAGATTTGTTGGCATTTATTTACCCTGATTTCTTACCATAAATAGGTTTTCCTTCTAGGAAAATGTTTTCATATTTTAACTAGTCCTTTTCTTGTAGGAAAGGTTTAGGACTCTATAAATATAGGCTTGTTCCTTCTAACTTAATCAACATTCACAATGTAGTCCTAGGGTTTTTAGAGTTGCGGTTATGGGGGAGAATTTTATGTACCTCCTTGTATTCAGAGTGAACTGCTTGAGGTTGTTTCTCTCTATATTTTGTACTCTCATATTTATAGTGGATTGCTCATCTCCATTGTGGACATAGGTCGATTGATCGAACCACGTGTTGGGTTTATTTGCCCTGATTTCTTACCATAAATAGGTTTTCCTTTTAGGAAAAAGGTTTTAATATTTTGACTAGTCCTTTTCTTGTAGGAAAGGTTTTAGGACTTTATAAATATAGGCTTGTTCCTTCTAACTTAACCACCATTCACAATGTAGTCCTAGGGTTTTGAGAGTTGCAGTTATGGAGGAGAATTTTGTGTACCTCCTTGTATTTCGAGTGAATTGGTTGAGGTTGTTTCTCTCTATATTTTGTACTCTCATATTTATAGTGGATTGCTCATCTCCTTTGTGGACGTAGGTCAATTGACCAAACCATGTAAATCTGTCTCTTTTGGTGTGTTTCTCGTTTGTCTTCTTACTCGTGGTCTTTCGAAGTTTGCTTTGCTAGCTTCCGCATTACACCTGCTTATTTTCGGTCCTAACAAGTGGTATCAGAGCCAGATTCAATGATGGAGTCAGGTTCAGTGGTTCGATAATCGATGATTGAACCAGGTTAATCGGGTGTTCATCTTTGCAGGTGTAGTTCTAGCCGCAACCTATTTTGACAGTAATGAAGAATTTTGTTGGAGAAATTGTTTCAGAGAGGTTCTCTGTTTCGAGACGTAGATTTGATGGAGGAGATTATGGAGAAGAGATGCAAGATCCTAAAGATTATGTGAAGAAGGTGGACAAATTTATTTTCTCATAAATTCAGGCCAAGGGGGAGATTTGTTGGGGTTTATTTGCCCTGATTTCTTACCATAAATAAGTTTTCCTTTTAGAAAAAGGTTTTAATATTTTGACTAGTCCTTTTCTTGTAGGAAAGGTGTTAGGACTCTATAAATATAGGTTTGTTCCTTGTAACTTAATTAGCATTCACAATGTAGTCCTAGGGTTTTGAGAGTTGTGGTTATGGGGGAGAATTTTGTGTACCTCCTTGTATTCCGAGTGAATTGGTTGAGGTTTGACCAAACCATGTAAATCTGTCTCTTTTGGTGTGTTTCTCGTTTGTCTTCTTACACTACAAGAAAACTGTGACTTACATGGGGATTTTCCTGGGAATTAGTATGAAAATTTACAGGAAAATAAGTTTCCTGCGAATTTTCATACTAATCCCCATGTAATTCACAGTTTTCTTGTAGTGTTACTTGTGGTCTTTCGAGGTTTGCTTTGCTAGTTTCCGCATTACACTTGCCTATTTCGGTCCTAACACTTTGAACTCATTGATCAATGACTGCAAATCACACTTGAGTTTTTTAAGAAGAAGAATAGAAAATTCGTAGTTTAAAAATTAGAGGAACCTCTCTATTTAAGCCAACAAAGGGTAGTATAACCATGTTTTTATTGTGAAAATGTTCTTGTATTTAATATAGTATAATATAATATTAATTAATTAATTAAACACGAAACCAACATATAGAAGATATTAGAGCCGTCAATATGGGCTAGGCTCGTTGGACCGGCCTGGCCTAACCCGTGATTTGATAGGGCTGGGCTATGATTTTTGGAGCCCATTTAAGAAAAGGGCTTTTTAGCCCGACCTGAATAAGTCTGCTGATTTGTCTGGCTTGAGAAATATGGATAGGGCCGGCCCGTGGGCCAAATAAAAATTAATTAAAAAATAAAATAGAGTATTAAAAATAATAAAAGTCTAAACTCAAAAATCTGTTTAAAGTTTGAAATATTACAATTTAAATACAAATTATGTTTATAAAATATATACTACTGTAAATTAAAATCCCTAAATTTTTTAGGGAATCACTACATAGGCCGTAGCCTATGAAATATTGTCATAGTTTTTGTGTTTTATTATGATCATTGGAAAACAATTAGATTAATATTTCTATTAGCTATTTATGTTTTTACTTGAAATCAAACTTAATAAATATTATAAAGATAATTTTATTTGTGGATTTGATTAACAAGTAGTAACACTAACACCATGTAATATTGTCTTGTCAATATTTATGATAATATTTTTAAATTATAATTTAATTAAAAAAGTTATAAAAATATACTTTTTAAGAAAAGAGGGCTGGCCCGACAAAGCCCATAGCCCACATACTTGTGGGCTGGGCCGACCATTTTCTAGCCCACACCAAAAATGGGCTAGCCCGGTCTCACCCGTCAAATTTCAAAGCCTGTATAGGTTAGACCGGATGGGGTGGGCTAGCCTACATTGACAGCTCTAGAAGATATACTAAATTGATTTGTTTTTAGTTGGGGGTATTGTAATAATTTAATATTTAAGTTAGGGAGTTTAGGTATAAAGGTCGTATGTTTAAAAATGAGAGAAAATTCATCTAATTGTAGCAAAAAAAAAAAAAGAGTAGTATGAACATATACTCATAGTACCTTATCAAAAAAAATACAACTCTTCAGAAAAGTCACGACTCATTAGAAAAGTCACAAGCATTTGAAAAAGTCATAATCCTTCAAGGTAAAATAGTGTCTTCTAATATAATATAATTTAAATAAATATAAATATAAAATATAGAAGATATACTAAATTTGATATTTTAATTTTAATAACCATGATTTGTTCTATTTAAAAGCAAACAGTTTATTTTGCAACCAACACCTATTGTTGTGTACTTTCGATTCGAGAAAGCATAACTGATTCTATGAATACTTTTTTTTAATTAATTGTTAAGTGTTCCAAAATAAGATACATATAAGCTCAATTTAGTTAAGCGCAACTAATTCAATCTTTCAGTATATGGTGATAAAGATTAATACTCTATTTTCTCAATTTATGAGTATTTTTTTTAGATTCAAACTATATAAAATTTGTCTGATATTTTACAAATATGTTTTAGCATAAAATTTTTAAAAAGAATTACAACTTATAAAATATTTCAAATAGTTTTATCGAATTCGCAGAAAGTTCAAAATTATTCTTTTAAAATATTATAAAAAGAATATGAAATATCTAAACATGATCATGTTCATTAATTTTTTTTTACACATGGCAACACTCAATACTCCCTTCGTTTTTATTTATATGTCGTCCTTACTAAAAATAAATATTTTTTAATATTTGTCATTTCACAAAATCAATACATAAATGACATTATTTTTCCTTTTTTACCCTTAAAAGTTATAAAACTTGAATATGTGAATTTGACCAAACATAGAAAAACTAAATGACTAATTTGCATTGACCAATTTAATTAATTAAAGATAATATTTGATCGTGAGGTCTCTTTCTTCTTCTCTCGAAATACATCTATCATCTTCATCTCATTCTTTTCTGATCTTGTACACTTGTCAAAATTTTGTTATTTATTTTTTTGTCTTGTTCACTTGAATATAATATTTATGTCAAAATATTCTTTTGTTATACACTCAAATATATCATGTCGAAATTTCCTCTTATTTTCTTTGTGATCATATCCATACAAAAGAATTCTAACTTCATGTCACACTCTTACAAGTTACAATAAGAAGTTTCAAAGTCTTTCACACCTTTGCATCTTTTTTTCTTAGCTAATTTATTCACACTTTTTTAATCCCTTTGTTTTTGCTGGTAGAAGCTTGAGCAGCAGTTGCAACAACCTTGTCCGAAATTTTATGTGCAAGCAGGTTCCATTTTTCCTTCCTTATGCTGGGAGTTTGTATAAAATTGTACTCCTTAGTAGCTCTTGTACGTATTCAGACTAGTTCCTTGGGGTGTTTTTAGGTCTGTTGTAAAAAGAGTTTCATTAAAGTATAAGATTATATAAAGTTTCAACGTGTTAATTTTTTTTTGTAGTAAATCATTTATTTTTCACATGTTTTATTTCAGATTGGATAGTAAAAGTTCCCCGTGTTAGAGTAGGTGCCCGCACAATCCGATGGATTGGATCATGACAGTTTGTCCAAATTTCCATCTACGATTGTGAACTATAACTTTTAACTTATAAGAGCCGATGATTTAATTTTATGTGTATAAGCATAAATTATATACACCAAATTATCCACTATACTCTATAAGTTGATGACACATATATGACAAATTGATTTATTTAATGTAACACTTCATTAAACTGAATAAATAAAGATTTGTTCAATAAATAATACTATATCAATATATATGATTAATAGTATATCCGAATAATTATTTGATCGAGTAATTAATACTTGTATAATTATATTTACATGAGATAAAAGAACGTTAGTTTTCTTGATTTTTATACTACAACATACCTATTTTTTTTCTAGGCAATTTTTAATCTTTTTTGTATGATGAATTACGAAAATAAAAGAGTTAAAAGTAAATGAAAAGCTCAAGGCGGTTCATCAACTCCTTTAGCAACAAACTTATTCTCAAGAGAGATTATGTTTGAATACTGAATTTTAACTATTTTCTTAAGCTAATTGTCATGTGGCTATTGAAAATGTTATGCTTATTATTGACTGAATTTATTATTACGTTGATTAGTTATTTAAATTTTCATCGTGTAATATCATTCTTATATACTCCCTAAAATACATTTAAGGAGAGAGAAAATCAATTAGGTGTAAATGAAAGAATAAGTATCATTTTACGTCTAGAAACTCACAAGTCACAATCTATTGAGATATATTAAAGAAAAAGAATTTTTGCTACATAAGATGTTCTTATATTTTATTTACATCATTTTTCTTTTAACTCTCTCGTTTAACCTAAATTAATCTCTTGTTTCCTTTAGAGTATACAAAGAACAAGAAAAAAAACTCATAACTCATCAAGTATAAAAAAGAAAAAACTATAATAATATGCAGTGGCATAATAAAAAATTTCATGAAGGATGCTCAAACTTTGAATAGTAAATTAAAAAAAAAGAAGTAACTTTTATAAAGATTTGATCTTGCAACCCCTGCATATATCTGCATCTAATTACCATCAAACTACTACTCACTTCACATCAAAATTGTACGTTTTAAAAATCTTTCAAGCAGGCTGGTAAAAAAAATTTGGACACAAGGAATCAAATTTGGGCGTTGTATAAGTTTCGTGCATACATTTACCATTGCGCTATGTGTCTCAATTGATTTTGAGGGTGTTCAAAATACTATATATACCAATATAATATTATAAAGTAAGATTTGACTTATATGTATAGTGTAATTTTTTAAAGTAGAATGTTTTGCAGAACACCTTGATAGTTGACGTTATCGTAGCTTCGCTCCTGATAATATGCGGTGGAAAAGGTTAAGACTTATCGACTAAAATTACTAGTTACTGCACCCTCCATTCCAATACAAATGGATTTTGAACATTCTTTTATATATGGTTCAAAATGAATAAAATTTCCAAACCCAAAAAACATATTAATTATTTTTTTTGAAAAATTTATTCCTCTTTGTATGACTTTTTCAACTATTTTACATTTTTTTAGAAACATAGTATTATAGAGGAAGTATTTTTCGACACATGAATTACACTAATCAAAAGATTAATATTGAAAAATTATCTTTTGATTAATATTCTTAAAGGGTGAGTCATATTTTAAAAATTCAACTACTTTGGAATATAGAAAGTACTATTAAAGAGTCAAGATAGTAGTTATGGAAATATTCTCTTGATTTCAATTTTTGTGACATCATTCCTTTTAAATCTATAATTAAAAAATTAAAATTTTTTATTCTTAATAAAATAATTTATTTTCACAAATAGTTTATAATTAATTTTTTATTTAAATTTTATGTCATATCAAATGATTAATTGTGGGAGGTATAAAAAAACAAAATTATAGGCGTTGGGATTTAAAACAGCTAGCGGTGACGCAAGTGTAGGTGAAGAGGACAAAACGGAAATACGTCGTTACTATAGTGACCATGCCCTTCATTAATTAACGTTTCGTTGGGTTGGAACTTGGAAGATATCCGTTACACTTTCCTTTTTTACATACAATTATGCATTTATTTTGTTACCTAACTTTTAGATTATCTCTACAAATAATTCATACTTATGAATACATCAACGGATATATATATATATATATACTATGTAGACATTGCAAAAATAAAATTTACGCACTTCATTTTTATTCGCGATATATTTAGTTATCCCTCCGTCCACTTTTAATTATTATGTTGCGCTTTTTGAAAGTCAATTTGATTAATTTTTCAAAGTTAAATTAGATTACATTAATTCAATATTTTAAACAAAAAATTAGATTTTCAAAAACTATAAGAAAAGTACTACTATAAATTGTAATTTTTTGCACATTAATATGATGAAAAAATACATCGTAAAATTTTAGTCAAAATTCTTATAATTTGACTCTAAAAAGAGAAATTATGACAATTAAAAATGGACGAAGGAAGTAGCATTTAGGGATAATTTCAGAAACCTCCTTTCAGATTTCGATCTATATCATTCACCTCTCCTATGATTTATGACACTACATTTACCTCCCTTAACTTAACTTTAAAAATAAATTATTTTTTTAATAATATGAAGAAATTAATATAAATTTATCAAATCACAATTAATTTATATTTACAAAAATTCAAAATAAAAAAGATAAAGCGTAATATCGTAAACCACAAAAAAGTGAGTGTTATAGAGCGAAACCTCGTCTCTAACGTTATCCTATAAAACTTAAATGTTGTTAATTCCTAAGGTACCTATCTTTCTCTTTCAACATCTTTAGTGTCTGTAATCAAGTGTGTGCTACTTAATGTAATGTTTGCTGCCGACATAATCGCTAAATTCTTTATTTTTTTAACGGCATGCTAAATACAAATTACTAGTCTTTTTTATTAATTATAGAGAGCTTTAATTTCTTTCCTTTTTTTCTGGTTTAGAAGAATACCGTTGGGGCCTCCTCCTTATTTTCAAATTCCCAAAATTCTCTTTATTTTTAACTATTTATATTTAGTAACTTACCATCCAATCCCAAATTCTTTTCTCTTTTACTGATAAATACATAGATAGATAGATAGATACTCTCCATTCTTTTTTCAGATATAACTAAATTCTCCTTCCTTTCTTGGCTTTTTACAACTCCTACAATTCAGTGTGAGTTCTTTTTTTTGTTTTATTTGATAATCGTGGTGTTCGAGCTATCTTTACTCATTCAAGAATGTTGTTTTGATTATCATTTGAACTATGTGTATGTGAAACTAATAATTCTCTATTTTTATATGTCATTGCCAATACATTTTTATTATTTTGAGCAGAGGGTCTGTCGAAAATAGTCTTGATAGGGTTAAGGTCTTTGTACACACTAGTCCTCCTCAGACCCACTTGCAGGATAACACTGAGTTTGTTGTTGTTGTTGTTATACCAATACGGTTTCATGTTGTTGTTAATCATAAATGTTGTGTGTTTGTTTTTTATTAATCAAAGGGTTTATCGGAAACAACCTCTCTATACCTACTAAGATAGGGATAAGGTCTGTGTACATTCTACCCTCTGCAGACCCAACTTGGGACTATATTGATTATGTTGTTGTTTTTGACATCCCAAAATTTGGTCTTTTTTATGCAATTATTGGTGTTGCTTAACAAAGCCCCATTGTTAATGGCACAAAAAGAGGGTACTTTGAAATGTTGGTATAGAACACTTTTTAGCATAGAATTCCATCTCTTTAATTCTTTGAATAAAGGAGCAACCATTCAACTTTTGCTTTTGCTTTATTTTGATTTTTTTTTTTTTTTTGCTTTCTGGAGATCACTTTAAATTGTGGGGATTACTTCTTTTTTTTTTCCCCCTTTTGACACTCTTTAGCGTTACACTTCCTTAATGTAGTATACTTTCTTTAGTTATTCAAAATTGTTAATTATATTTGGCTGTCCAATAAAACATAATTACCAATGAATAATGCACAAAATTTGTTGCTGTACTTGCTCTGCTAGCTGGATAACTGTACCTAGCAGTATTCTTTTACTTTTCTACATTGAAAAGGTCATGGATGATATCTCAGTCTTTCAGATTTGCTTAAATAATGAAGCTTCAACTTTTTGTGTGATGCTGCTACATTTGTTTTACATATACAATATCAAATCTTGTACTAGTAATATATTATCTTTAACATGCCTAAATATTGTGATTCTGGTACCTTTTTATTAGTGGGCATCTGTTTTAGGACTATTCGGAGACCATTTATCGATGCTAATGCATCTTCACCTCCAATTATACAAATAAAATACTTGGTGAAGACTTCTGAAACTTCCTTAAGAATGTGAATTAACCAAAGTTAGTTTGTTGTAATTATTGTTTATAATGATTTTTCATGTTGTCTATAGTATTTTGACATGATGAGGGTCTATCGAAAACAAACCTCTCTACTTCCAAGGTAGGGGTAAGGTCTGCGTACATTCTGCCCTCCTCAGGCCCCACTTTGTGAGATTACATTAGGTGTGTTGTTGTTGTTGTTACTTTCATGAGTTTTTAGTAACTGAAAAAGACCCTTCCACCCATTCTATCTTTGTTTTGTCAGTAAGGTGGGGAGATGGGAATTTATGCTTCACTCTTTTTCTCTCTACTACTTTGTCCAATTGAAGAAGTTCGTATAAATCCAAAGAAAATTTTACTAGTATATAGTGTCAAGGTTTATGCTCTTGCTTTATAGTGAACATCTTATAAAAGATTTAAAAGGTAATTGGCACCTTGCTTTTTAGTGGCCTACAATGGAAAGAATGACTTTATTGCCAAAAGGACTTTAGGCAAAGTATGCAATAAATCCTCTTCCCACTCACATTGAAAATCTGTCTTCAGTAGTTCAATTAGTATCTGTCATAATTCTTGCCTACTGGATTGATCCATTTTCAATATGAAGAGGTAGTAAATCAAATGAAGTTTCCCTTTCATTGAACAACACAACTCTCAGATCCCTTTCATGCATATCATATAAAAGTAAGTTAACTTGTGTGCCATATATTTTAGAACTAAAAGAGTCAGTAAGGCAAAATCTTGGCTTTGTCGCAATAACCAAATGAATTTTTTCTATTCTGAGATAGAGTTCTTCCTTTTTCGTTACTTCTTTAGCTGATACTATTTCTGGATTGTATAGTTTTCTTGCATTGTGTTAAAGCTTTTTCATTGTATTTGTTAATGGTTTCTTATAGCAATCTGATTTTATCTCTCTTTCACAGTGGCTAATGAGCTCTGATTTTGTCTAATGCTCTTCAAAAATAGTCAAGGAGAGAGGGAAGAAGTGAAGGACTGCTGTAACTAGGATCTTGCTTTTGCATTTTTGTCAGCCAGATCAGTGAAAACATAATGAAGCTTCAGCCTTTACTGGCAGCTATTGCTTTTCTTATTCTGCTGCTATCAGTATTTCTTCATGTTATAGCTGATCTTGATTCCGATAGACAGGCGCTACTCGACTTTGCAGAATCTGTCCCTCATATACGAAAACTCAACTGGAATTTGGCTCTCCCTATTTGCAAATCTTGGGCTGGTATAGCTTGTAACAAAGATGGAACGAGAGTCATTGCAATCCATCTCCCTGCTGTAGGACTTTTTGGTCCTATCCCAGCTAATAGTATAGGCAAGCTAGATGCTCTTAAAGTCCTTAGTCTAAGAGCCAATTATCTTAATGGAAGTGTTCCTTCTGATCTCCTTTCGATACCGTCTCTCCAATCTGTCTACCTTCAGCATAATAGCTTCTCTGGTGATATTCCTGTTTCTTTATCTCCTCGTCTTGGTGTACTAGATCTCTCCTTTAACTCTTTTACTGGAGAAATTCCCTCCACAATCAAGAACTTGACGCGATTATCTGTGTTGAACCTTCAATTCAATTCATTGACAGGAGAAATCCCCAGCCTTGACACCCTCAGGTTAACTAACCTGAATTTGAGCTACAATATGCTAAATGGCTCCGTTCCAGACCCCCTCCAGAAGTTTCCACTTACATCATTCGCAGGAAACTCTCATTTATGTGGTACACCTCTAAATAGCTGTTCCTCGACCCCGTCACCTTCTCCAGCAGCTGATGGCTCTGCAATCCCTGAAAAACAGAAGGCTGTCCACTCTAAGAAACTAAGTACCGGAATCATCATTGCCATTGTGGTAGTGGTTTCTTTAGTAATGTTTCTCCTAGTTTTAGTAATCTCCTTCTGCTGCTTGAAAAAGAAAGTGAGTCATAGCACTAGCATAATTAAAGAGAAGGTGGCTAATGGGGGAAGAAGTGAAAAACCCGAGGACTTTGGAAGTGGTGTGCCAGATGCTGAGAAAAACAAGTTGGTGTTTTTCGAAGGTTGCTCTTACAGCTTCAATCTGGAGGATCTTCTTAGAGCTTCTGCTGAGGTTCTTGGAAAAGGGAGTTATGGTACAGCTTACAAAGCTGTCTTGGATGAGGCAACAATTGTAGTGGTGAAACGGCTGAGAGAAGTAGGGGTTGCCAAAAAGGAGTTTGAACAGCATATGGAGATAGTTGGAAGGGCTGGGAGGCACCCTAATATCGTTCCACTCCGCGCATATTATTATTCCAAGGATGAGAAACTTCTTGTTAATGAATACATGCCTGCTGGTAGCTTGTCAGCGGCCTTGCACGGTATAAATTGCTAACCTCTATCTAACGTATGTTGCTCAGACTTTCCAAAATGTTGCTGCACCCGTGTTGGATCCTCCAAACATGTACCTGTCCACATTTTTGAAGAGTCCGAGCAGCACAACCTCTAAACTTTTTTCTTGCACATTAATTGCTTTGATCATCTGTAATGATTCATATTTTTACGCAATCTTGATAATGAATGACAGGTAATCGAGGTATTGGAAGAACTCCACTAGATTGGGATTCAAGATTGAAGATATCTCAGGGAGCAGCAAAAGGAATTGCCCACATCCACACTGAAGGTGGTGTGAAATTTACTCATGGAAACATCAAGTCCTCCAATGTACTCCTCACAAGAGACCTAGATGGATGCATTTCTGATTTTGGCTTAACACCTCTGATGAACTACATATCATACAAATATAGATGTGCTGGTTACCGCGCACCAGAAGTTATTGAAACACGGAAAGGGACACAAAAATCCGATGTTTATAGCTTTGGAGTGCTGCTCCTTGAGATGCTAACAGGTAAATCCCCTCTCCCATTATCAGGGCAGGATGAGGTAGTTGATTTGCCTAGGTGGGTCCGGTCCGTTGTAAGAGAGGAATGGACAGCTGAAGTTTTCGACGTAGAGCTATTGAAGTACCAGAATATTGAAGAAGAGATGGTGCAGATGCTTCAGATTGGACTAGCTTGTGTAGCAAAGGTGCCTGATATGAGACCTGCTATGGGAGAAGTGGTTAGAATGATTGAAGAAATTCGACAACCAGAAGGTGAAACGAGACCTTCCTCGGAGGACAGCAGGTCCAAGGACTCTAATGCACAAACACCTGAATGAAAAATGCAGTTTTAGTCATTCAGCTTTCAATTCTTGATCATTTTAAGAATGCAATTTATCTCCATTGCCAACTTTTGCATGTTCTTGGACATACAAGTAGTGTTATTTTTATTTTATTTTTTTATCTTGATGTTATATCCTATTCTAGAAACTTATCAGCTCAACATAAATGAGAACCTTTGTTTTTCTCTATTTTTAAATCTTTGTTTACTTTCGTTATACTATCAGGACAAATTTATTAGCATAGTTTTCAAATATATCCCTCAATTTAACGAATTCCCCCTATTAATAAAATGCTCCTTTTCCTTTTTAGTCGATTGTGACACATAAATTGTATTTTGGTTCGTGACATATCATAATTCCATTTTGAAGCTGACTCACAATTCACAAACAACATATTATATACAATAAGTGAAGCCAATTCAGCAAAGCAAATGTTCAATTTGACCAGTTGTCTCATTTTTATTTCCCTCAAAAGACCTACTTAGAAGTGTCTTTTCAAATCATTTGCTTCTTTTTTACGTTTTTGTACGAATGGACTATGGTAAAGTTTATTTGTTCGCTCTGTATTTTACCAAAATGCAATTTTGTGTCAAAATCAACTAAAACGTTTTATAATAGGGATAAAACACAAGTACCCTCTAGACTATGATCGAAATCTCAGAGACACACTTTAACTAAACTAAGATCCTATTATCCCCTGAACTTTTTTTTTTTTTTTGTAATTTTGTACACCTTTTGTCTTACGTGGCACACTTCACAACTCCGCGCAATTGAGGCGCATGGGAGATATTTGGATGCCACATAAGCCAAAAAGGTGCACAAAATTACAATAAAAATGGGTTCAGGGGGTAATAGTACCTTAGTTTAGTTAAGGTGTGTCTCTGAGATTTCAGTCATAATCTAGGGGGGTACTTGTACATTTTCCCTTCAAGATATTAAAAGCATGGGTCAATTTTTTTGGGAAAATTATGCAAAATAACAAACATCTAGAGTATATTATGTAATATAACTATAGTTTTGATTATTTTTAATTTGTGGTTACAATTTTGCGAAATTTTGCTATTCGGTATCCTAATTGTATAAATCCAGAATTTGTATATGCTTGCCCTAACTATTTATAAACGATTTATGAAAAATTCATAATAAGTTACTCTGTTTGTATATTGGCAAGCGAATATACAAACGGAGTTTTGAAAATTTTCTAAATATATAAATACAGAATTTGTATATACTTACCATGTTTGTCTATTCGCAAACAAAATATACAAACGGGTAAGCGAAATATACAAAGCAATAATATCCATAGCAATCAGAACTATAACTATAGAGCACAATTACCAAAACTATAGTTATATAGCCTTATTATTGGAAATTTTCTCTATTTTTTTACCAAGAAAAAATTCGAGAAAATGTTAAGATTAGTGTGTTAAAAGAAAACATATCCACTTTGAGGGAAAAAAATAGTTGACGCCTAATAAACTTGGGAAAATTACGCGGTTAAGCAAACTTATACTACTTAATTACTCATCATAGTTATAGTTTGCTATAATTACCACTCACGACTAACATTATACATTAATTATGCGGGCTGACTTTGAGTTTGTATAATTAGCCACATTTGTATATGTATAATTCGCCAGAATATACAAATACATATGTATAATATATAATTATCTAACTTATATACATATACAATTCACCTCTCTCCCACTCT
>NW_006239190.1:0-2970 GCF_000226075.1 Solanum tuberosum | reverse complement strand
AAATAAATATGTATCATATACAATTATCTAACCTATATACATATACAATTCACCTTTCTCCCACTCTTTGCCCCCTCTCTCTCGCCTCTCTCCTCTCTCTCCCAATCTCGCTTGCCTCTCTCCTCCCTATAACATATAGCTACGAATTGTAATTATCAAACTACAGTTATGGAGAGTAATTGGGCTATTTTTGCGTGGCTATATGTGAAAGTTCCCCATTAAACTTTCCGACAAATAAGAAAAAATTTCCATTTATTTTCTTTATTTATTAAAAACTCAACAATTATAAAGAAAAAAAAAAGAAATAATTAGGAAAATAAAAAGATGTAAAAGTCGTTAAAATAGAAAATATTCTCGCCATCCCATATTAGTTGATTGTTTTCCTTTTTACAAGCATATTAAAATATATCATAAATAAAAAGATAATTTTATTAATTTACCTTTTTAAAACTACTCCATTTGTCCCTAATTACTTGTCCACTTTTCCTTTTTTAGTTGTCCTAATTACTTGTCCATTTTGACAAATAAAGAAAGAACAAAATATTTTTACCTATTATACCCTCAATTAAAATCTTTGAAAAGGTAGAACTTTTTGAAAATCTTAAGTTTTTAATTCATCCACTTCATAATTAATAGGGGTAAAATGGTAAACTTATTATGCTAATAATTGCTTTCTTAAGACCATCTCCAATCCACCTCTATTTTACTCTCCATTCTCTATATTTGGAGAGTAAAATAGAGAATAGACACTCCAACCCACCTTCATATCACTCTCTATTCTTCATATTTAGAGAGGTGGAGAACTACTATTCACACTCTCTATTTCACCTTTTCAATATTTTATTATTATATCTATTACTTTCTAATTAACATATTATTTTACATATAATGTCATTGATTAAATATCTAATATTCATAATTCTTTTTAATAGCATTTATAAATAAAAGGAACAAGTCCAACTTTGGCATTTACATTAGTAAAAGGATAAATAGCATTTATAAAAGGAATACTAGTTATGCTAGGGAACCTAGTATGCAAACGTACTATTATCATAGACCTACCCCTCAAGATGTTCTTATAGAAGAAGGGATTGGAATCAAACTAACACTTCTTACAGTGGAAGTGGGATTTATGAATGGAACCTAGATGGGTTAACAGATAGGCAGTTAACAATCTTGGTCCATAGAATGCTTATGTATGCAACCATTTGCAAAAGTGTTAATAACACAGATAGGACTATTTGCAAAATGATTATTGCAGGTTTTACTGGCCAATTAAGAGGCTGGTGGGACAATTATATGCCTGTAGAGGCCAAAGCGGCGGTCATTAATTCTAGAGCTAACTCCGAAGGAGTCGATAACCTAGGATTCGCCTTAGTCACAAATAGGGAAGATGCTATTTATACCCTGGTCCTAACCATACTAGAACATTTTAGTGGTAGATTTACCAACCAGTATGAAACCGTCAGATCCCTTCTAAATGGTCTAAGATGTAGACATTTGGGTGAATTTAGGTGGTATAAAGATACTTATCTAAGTAGGGTAATGGAACTCCCTGAAAATGGATTAGAATTTTGGAAAACCAAATTCATAGATGGCTTACCTCACTTATTTGCAGAAAGGGTTATGAAGACCCTGAGAGACCCTCAAGGGATTATTCCCTATAATAATTATACTTACGGAAAGCTTATTGGAGCTTGTACTCAAGAAGGCATAAATTTGTGCAATGAGTTAAAAAACTCTCTAGACAGCTTAAAATGGATAAGCTAAGAGAAAGATCTCAATTAGGAGATTTTTGTACACAGTTTGGGTTACCAGATACTTCTAAAGGTACCAAACATGAGACTTCTAAGTCAGAACACCATAGATCTCATCGAAGAAGAGAAGGATCCAGAAGAAGATCTAGAGAAGAAAGAGAAGAAAGAAGATCTTCTCGTAAGTCCCGTGGATTTACAAAAAATAGGTCAAAAAGAGATCTTGATAAGATCAAATGCTACAAATGTGGAAAGTTTGGACATATAGCTCCAAATTGCAAACTAGAAAAGCTTAAAGCTTTAGAACTAGATGAAGATATTCAAGAAAAGGTTTATAGTTTTCTTTATACTTCAGGTTCCGAATCAGACTATGAAGATTCTGAAGCAAGCTATTCATCAGTAGATGAAAAACCTGAGTCTTCTAAAGAACAACAAGACTCAAATGATACTTGCAAATGTCATGGTGATGTTTGTAATTGTGAACATGGTGAGTTTCTCCAGGCTCTACCTCACACAGCAACCCTGATGAAAAAAGGGGTAAAGATGACTTTGTTTATTCTGCTCCTTATTCTTTGTCTGAAGTCCATAATAGACTTGCATCTAAGCAAACCACGATAATTCGTGACTCCTCTTTTGATGATTTAAAAGGAGAAATTGAGCATTTGAAAGAAGAAATCAAATTTCTTAAACAAAATCATATTATTTGTGATCACCGTATTACTCAAATTGAGTCTGCTAATAGCAAAGGTAAAAATAAAATTGATAATGACGAGATTGGTGATAATACTCTTGCTAAATCAACTAGTAATGATCCTAAACAAAAACATGTTTTTAGGAATGATGCAAGTTGTTACAGCCCATAAATGGTATGTTAAATGTACTATTTTAATTGATAATTCTTTTTCTATATCTAATATTGCCATGATTGACAGTGGAGCTGATGTTAGCTGCATTCAAGAAGGACTTGTTCCTACTAAATATTTTGAGAAAACTACTCATATGGTTAAATCCGCATCAGGTCATGCTTTAGATATAAAGTATAAATTATCTAACACCCGTATTTTCCAAAATAAAGTCTGTATTCCTCACTTCTTTTTCTTGGTAAAAAACCAGTTATATCCTCCTATCATATTAGGAACTCCTTTTATAAATGCTATTTATTCTTTTACTAATATAAATGCTACTTATAAAGACCGTGATATTAGTTATACTTTTA
>NW_006239189.1:889323-910421 GCF_000226075.1 Solanum tuberosum | reverse complement strand
AATATCATAAATCTAATGATATCAATATAATATAGTTTACTTACTTAAACCCATATATCATCATTTCAATTATGTCGTAATAACGAACATTAAAGCTAAGCTACTGATTGTGAATATCACCCTAAAACAATAAAATGCAAACTAACTTATTTATGATAATACACTAGAACCTCATTCTTAAATGTTGGATTATCAAATGGCACACATTTGTCAATAATTACTCACAAAAGTTTGTCTCCCACAATCCTGCCGCTACTATCCATTCTAAATTCCCATCCAAACCTTAATTATAAAACAATAATTATCACTCCTACTATTGATAACTACACTTCACCCTAACACTACTGCCAATGCACACTCGTTCTTTCCAATGTCTCATCTAATTACAATACTATAATAATCATCATAATTATCGCCTAACATTCACTCACTAAAATTGGGCAAACAACATATTCAATAGATAAGACAAATGGATAATTAATGCATCCCAAGGATTTCCACTCAATTGATATAAACCCATTACATATTACTTAAGGAAATCGAAGAGATGAAGCATTACCTGGATGGCAGTCGCTTCTGGTTGACGCCGCAGGTAGTGTTTCTCTCGTTAGTGCTTTTTTATTTATCTAGGGTAACTAATTATGAACTAATAAATCTTAAAATCTTACTAATTTTAATGCTATCTTCTTTAACCACCAACTAAATTCATTATTAAAACAACCCTACTAATTTCATATTGTAGTTACAAATAGTCCAAAATACCTATTTAGAATCTATCGAAAAGTATTTTATGAAATCAAAAGCTCTAGTACTCAAGACGACCAAACGGGTCGTTACAATACAACAAATTGAGTGATTATTTAAATAAATAACTTCAATTATCACTAAAGTAGTTCCTTCTGGATACATAAAATCAGAAAATTCTAGAAGAATTTAATTTTAAAAAAATTCTTTTTTAGTATAGGAGGTACTATTTTATTTCATAAGCAAAAGGTTACCACGGGAGGCCAAACCTTACCTCATACGAATCTAAAAATTAGAAACTTCTATTAACAATTTTTGAAGAAATTTTTAGAAATATCCATCTTTTTTGAAAAAATTAGAAACATATGCAGATTAGTGAAAGTTGAATAATTTACTAAATTTTACCTAATCAACTTTAAATTACAATGCGTAATAAATTTTGAACATTTGAGGTATTTATAGGCGGGGAGAAAAAACGAAAAGAAAATGAAAATAGAAAGAAGGACCGACCCGGAAGCCCAACCCAAAATCCCTAACCTGTTCTTCCTCAAATCCCTTCTTGGAATCTGAGGGCTTTCTCACAATTGGTAGAGCTTTTTCCCAATGCTGCTGCGGACTGTCATTGTTACAACTCTTTCTCTCCGCTCATCCACAACAGGTATGTTTCTTGCAAATTAATCCCTAAACTAATTCGATATTGTTTACTTTATTTTGATTTATGTAAAAGAAATTGTTACTACGATCGATCTCCGAAAGAGTATAAAATAGTGTGTATGAGTTTGTAACTTACAAAAGATAGTGGACAACAGTTTGGATCAGTAAGAGTGCACTAATGGTGTAAAAGAATGTATTTTTGTAGTTTCAGTAGATATAACTTGAATTCTGTATACATGAATGGAAAGATGAACAATTTTGTTTCTGCTACTCCTTGTCTTGTCATATTATTCTCGACAATTTGAGAAAATGTGCCCACATTGGGGGATGCGGTGTAAAATTTCAAAAATGTTTTCTTCTAGGCGTTTTGCCCTTCATAGGATTAAAATGTTTGTTACTGTTTTGGACTTCTGTTAGTGATTGGGTCAAAATCATCGAATTTGATCAATTGAAGGTTAAGGTTAGTTGATTATTGTTATTTCCCCCTTCAAAGAAACTACTTTCCTCTCAATTTTAATATTCGCATGTTAAGAAAGCTATTATTGGTCTTTTTAAGCTTGATCGGTAGTCACACAAAGATTGAAAGAAGTTAGTAAAAATAATGCCGACTTAATTAGTAACAACTAAACATTTATTCCATATATGTACATAAGCGGTTTAACTCCCTTGTTTTAATTTTCAAGACAAGATAAAGTTGGACATGTGTTCCTCTCTTGTGTTGTTTCTCTGTTCCTCCCATGTTGATGATCTCTTGTTTTACCCCAAGCATTGACACAAAGATGGAGCTTCTTGCTAGCTATGAGAAAATCCACAGCTTGAAGTGGACTCAGTATGTTGATCACCAGCTCCTTCAAAGTCTCCATCCTCAGCTTATCAGCTTCTTCTACAACATTCATCAAAAACTTAGCATGTCTATCAAGGGCCTCCTCTGCTTCATAACATATTTCACCAAGATTTCCCACTTCATTGGCGATAATGGTGAATGGCTGATCAGCTATCTCCTCCTGCAAGCTGGCGAGCTTATTTGACAACTGGTCTTCTTGCCTTATTGTCTTCCTCTGTAACTCATCCACTGAATTCAGCTGCACGGTCAAGAGCCCGCTGAGGTGTCCGGATCTATTGCCTTGGAGATAGTTGGAGAGATGGGATTCAAATTCTTTGCCACTCATCGCATAAAGGAGACGGATGTAACTGGAAGGCCTGCATCCAGAGATCCAAAGCATAGAGCTTTCTAACGTGGTGCACCAAGTAGGTGCAAGGTAGGCAGTGACATCACTACCTGCTAAATGTCTGCGGGTGTCCATGTATTCTTGGAAGTGTTTGATGGATTTCTCAATGAGTTGTTTTAGATTGAAGTCGCTGCTGGCGCTCGTGTTGGATGTGCTGGACGACGACGACGACGAGTCGGAATTGTGGAGGAGCTCCAAGAGGTCTTGTTGTTGGAGCTCCATCCATTCTTGAAAGCACGAGTGTTGAGCTTCTTTATCACTTACATTATTATTCAAGGAAGTCATCTTACTCTAATTTGCGCGTCAATGTGTTAGAGATACTTCTTTGCTTTCGATACTAATTTATAGAAAGAAAACCAAAAATATTTTGTTTGCATAATAATTAATCTTCGAACTCGTCACAGTAACCAAACCAATAATTTTGTATGCACTAGTCTGGCACTATGTACGTATATCTTTCTTTTTTTAGGTGTACGGATCTAATTTTATTTTTATGCCAAACACTTCAATTAAAATAATGTTTATGCCAAGTCCGAATGTATTTATTTACTGTCATTGTTTCAGATGCCGAATTGTACATGAAATTAAAGTAATAATCTCGGGGCAGATGGAGTGATTGTAGACTTATAAAGTTGAACATTTTTTGGTTGTTACTGAGAGCCAGTAAACGACACTGCACACTGCACACTGCACAGCCACCTCTTATAGATATTCTATAATTCGGGCTTTCGGGTAAAGCCAAAGAAGCACGGGCAAAAGTAATACGTAAAATATTGGAGTCTGAAATCAAAAGGGTAATAATTTTTTTCGAAAATTTTAAAAATGCAATTCAATTAATTATGAAACCAAAAGGGTAACAATTTTTAACGCCGTGTAAATTAGGTTTTCTAAAACGAGGCTCAAGTTCCGATGAGCCTTACAAGGCACAACAATTTTTTAGCCTTGTAAGGCTCAGCCGCCAATGAGCCTTACAAGGCGCAAGGCTGTCAGCGCCTTGCAGGCTGTTATTTTTTTTAAAAAATCTCATTTTATTATCTTATTTGTTAAAAGTCTAATAATAATAATTGTCACTTAAAGTTTTAGTTGTCAAACTTAAAATCTTATAACAATAAATATATTTTCATTATTGGAATTGAAAAGTGGCTATTGTGATTTTCACCTTAATTAAAGCAAGGAAAAATATTATAAGGTCTAATAATGGTTAAACTAAAAATTAAATTGAATTTATTCTGTTCGTATGATATATATTTTTATACCTTATGTATTTTGATATATTGCATTAAAAAGAAACAAATGAAAATGTGATCTTCGATCTAGGAAACAACAATCCCAATTTGCATTGCATGAATAGAAACAATTTCTACGTTTGATTTTGAGTTTTGAAGTTGTGTTCAGACTTCATATATGTATTTTATTTTTAAAAAATTGAAGTAGAAGTTTCAAAAAACTAGGACGATCTAATTTTTCAGAATTTAAAATTATTTGAAGATGAAAATTTTAAAATCTAACTCAAATTTCACGGTCATATTTGAAGATAAATTTTAAAATCTACTCCCAGCATTTATGACCAAGGTTGGTAACTTGAATGTTGTTTTGCTTATTTATATGCAGTTTGAATTTTGTAAGCTAATATGAATCAACGTATATCGAGACAAAACTAGGCCAATCACGAAAAGATTAGGAAATTTATGAGAAAAATATTAACGACCAAAATTTAATTTTTTCATTATTTTTATTTTAGAGATAAATTATTTATTATATGAGTTTTTGCTAAAATCATGATTAATCGGTTCGTTAACCCCATGAAAGAAAATTTTAACAAACAAGATAATAAAATGAGATTTTTTTTTTAAATAACAGCATGCAAGGCGCTGATAGCCTTGCGCCTTGTAAGGCTCATTGGCGGCTGAGCCTTACAAGGCTAAAAAGCTGTTGCGCCTTGTAAGGCTCATCGGAACTTGAGCCTCGTTTTAGAAAACCTAATTTACACGGTGTTAAAAATTGTTGCCCTTTTGGTTTCATAATTAATTGAGTTGCCCTTTTGAAATTTTCGAAAAAAATTGTTGCCCTTTTGGCTCCGGACTCTACAATATTGATGCTGAACATAAATAAAAAGGAATAAGATCTGATATACTTCTCCAATTTGTCATTTAGAGCTGATATATATTCCTCGTTATGAAAGTGACTCATATATATCCTTACCGTTATACAAATGACTTACATATAACCTTATCGTTACAAAATGAGCTCACATATACCCCTCATCTAATGGAAGTGAAAAAAAATAGTTTTAAATTTATTTTTTTAACTTTAAATTACAAGAAAATTAGTGGAACATAAATAAATTTGACCATCAAATTAATAAATATAAATTAGTCGTTGAGACAAAAAAGTAAAAAAAAAATATATATATGTATGGGGAGGATCAAATATACTCCATATGGATTATATTTTTTTCAAAAAAATAATTAAAAGATTAAATTAAAATTAATTTTTTCACTTTTGTTAGAAGAAAATGGTATATGTGAGTCATTTGTATAACAATAGGGATATATGTGAGTCATTTGTATAGCAATAAGAATATATATGAGTCACTTTCATAACGAGAATATATCAACTCTACAAAGTTGAGGGGAATATTAGACTTCTTTCCCTAAATAAAATAAAAGTAAGTAGTAACAAAGTTATCAAAACGAGAATTGTGTTTTGAAAGCGATTTTGATACGACGATGGTGAAAAGTGCAAACTATTTAGACTGCCTCACGTATGTCTCACACAAGAATAGTATAATACTAACAATTTCTAAAAAAATTGTCTCGATGAAAAGAATAATTTTTTCAAAAAATTAAAATTTATAAGATCTTACCTAAAATCAACAAATGTTAAAGAGAGATTGAATGTACTATAAATAGAGAGTAATATATTAACTTGAAGATACATCTTTTAAATTCTATAAACTTATGAAATAATATTCACAAAAACAATTTATAAGATGTGATCAGATTCTTCTTGACAAATACTAGTAAAATACTTTAAGAAGATCTAAAATACTCTCTTAACGGAGATCTACATCATCCTAGTCGATAAACACATTGCTTCAATTCTCGACTTACAAAAATAATAAAAAGAGAATAATAATAAAATAAAAAAAATTGTACCCAAATTGTTTATTAATAAAATTTTATTTTTTCATATTTATTTTCTAATTAGAGTCATTTTTCATATCATAAAAATATGTTGCAAACACATGCACAATCAAATATCTTTGCATCATGTCAAATCAAATGGTATAATAAACATCGAGACAATAACCGTTATAGATATCACCAAAATTTTGCATAGATCAGTGAGTAGTTAGTCCTGCTCAACCGATCGTAACAACTGGTTGATCTGGACCTTGTAATAAATACTGGAATGGTCTCAAATATATGAACCACCAAGTATGCATTCAGCCCATTTATATTGGGAAATGGATTAGCTAGTTCCAAGATATCCATATTTTAAAAAAATGGACGAAGGGAAATTAAAATTGGGAAGGGGATAACAAGGTAAGAATGGAACCCTCATCAACCGGATGAAAGTTCAGATAACCAATCAACCGAGCTACTAAAATTTTCCGAATGGATAAAACCTAACATTTACTATAGTGCGTGGATGAATATTTATGTACTAGACTAGGGCCTAGGGTACGTCCATGGATACTTTCGTTACTAGAAATACTGGTTAACATCATTTTTTTTTAATAAAAAAAACAATATAAAAAAGGATGGATACCCTTTTTTTTGAATAAATAAATCTATAACAAGACTGCAGATTTATTGAACTTATTAATACCAACAAAAGAAAGAAAAGGACAAACCTAAACGCATTTCAAGTCACAAGATGCATATGTAGTGTGCTGGATTTGAATATCAGTTTTAGTTTTTTTTTTTTTCGATTGTTCATGTTTTGTAACCAAACTTAGAACACATAGATGACACTGTCTACGGCAGAAAACACGATGCTTGAGCAAGTTGTTTCTTGTTTGTCAATACGTTTTGTGAGGTTGTAAACTTTTTGCAGATTCTGTCCAAGTGGTCAATATTGGCTTTAAAAAAAAAGATTATTACTTCTTAGTTCATTTTATTTATGGTAGTTTGACTTTGTACAAACTTTAATAAATAAATAAAATGAGGTTCTTGAAATTTGGTTTTCTTTGATAAGAAGATACCATCAAAATTTAAAGGTAATTAAGTTCTACAGTGATGATTATACAAATTATATTGTATGCGATGAAGTGTAAGTTAGTCAAGAACTCACGTGTTCTGAAGATGGAAGTTGTAAAGATGAGAACGTTGAGGTGGATGTATGAAATACTAGGAGATATAAGATTATAAATGAATAGTTAATTGGAATCGGACAAGATAAGGAAAACGATATTGACATGGAATTTTAGACACGTGAAGAAGAGAAGTGTAGATGCTAAAATGTCTAATGAAGAGGTGTGAGATGTTGGCAATGGCGAGCGTCAAGAGAGGTAGAGACAGATCGAATAAGTATTTCCTCTATCCCTAACATAAACGATATTTTCGCTTGAGGTTATCAAGGCCATAACTTTAGATTGAGGATTCGAAGGTCGCAAATTAAGGTAAAAAATTAGTTTTACGCTTTAATGTTATGTAAGCTTGGTGATCATACTTAGATATTCTTTCTTATCATTGGTATAAGCACTATTCTCATAGCAATATTAGCACTATTGACATAAAATAAGGGAAAGTTGACACATAGGTACAAGTCCTATATAGAATTGCCATATGTTAACCCAAGTGTTAAAGCAAATTTTAGGCCAAAAAGATTTGGCACTACGTAGCCAAATTTTTTATTAATGTATTTTACCTGACCAAAAATAGAGGAGTGGATGTCTTCTTTTTTTTTAATTATTATTTTTATTTTATAATTTCACATTATTGTATCCTTAAAATTAGGAATTTTATTTTATTTTTCTTAAGAAAAGGCTTAAAATGGGCCTCAACTATTTGAACCGGTAAAAAAATTATCCTCCATCCACCTTTCAACCCCAAATACATTCGACGTCACTCTTTTGATTCAAAAGTACTTTCATTTCTAACGACTCAATCCCTAAATAATATTAATGGATTCATTAATTACGTATCAACTTATTTTAAATCAAGCCTAATTAAAACCTCAAGTGCAACACATAACTCGGTATCCAACTAAAAATTCTATACTCGGTATTCAACTGAATTGAGTCTTCTTTGAACGTGAAGCTTCAAAGCTTCATTAATGGCTTTCATGGAGTTTTGGTCTTCTCTCTTTATGTTAATTCTGAGCATTAATTCGATAGTTATTCATGCTGTCAGCTTTAAAATAGTACTCCCTCCGACCTTCGTTCATCTTTATTTGTCCACTATACTATTTTGAAATGTCCAATAATATTTGTCTAATTTATAAAATTAATTAATAATTTATAATTTTGTGTTTGTTTTATGTTTGTTATTAAATACTATTTATTTTTCAGTGTTTTAAATGACTTATATTTAATAAGGGTGAATAGATAACATTAATTGTATCATTTGCTCTTCTTAATGCTTATGTCAAACCAATAGTGAATAATTGTTGTTGAACGGAGAGAGTAAATCACCCAACTCATTTTAACACTTAGATTCAAAAACTTCGAGGCAAGATTTAAATAGGCAACAAATCTGAAAATCAAATATTCAAATCGAGATCAAAGTTCATAATGAATGACCGAATTTTAGGAAGGTTTCATGAGTTTAAAATCCAGTGTTTTCTTCAGTATTTAGCTAGATTTCAACACAAAATATGTTGGAAAACTATATGCACCACAGAAACATATCAGAATTATACTGCTTACATGAATAATAGATAATCAAAACGTTTATGCTAGGTAGAACATATACAATTAAGCTAGAACACATAAACTTGCTGAAATTTAATTCAAGAATAAGCGTGAGCATCGACCTTCAAGCGAATCCACAAGTTAGACAGACCTTCAAGCAAATCGACAAGATAGACAACAATTATGGTCTTCTACAAATGATCCCAAGTTCATATCCGAACTCTCTCAATACTTGGGTGGGCAAGTATGACTAGAAACCTTCTTCATCTATTTTCTAGGTTAGGAGAATCCCTATTTATATAGATTTCTTTCCAATCCAAAAAGGACTAGAAAACCTAGTTTTTTTTTCTGGAAAACCAAAAAAACCCACATTATTCTTCCTTTTCCCATAGAAATAGGATTCTTAGTTCTAGTTAAATATGGGCACGGTAGGAACCACATAATTAATTATTGAGACTTCCTATTATGGAAATAATTTAAAATAATTAATTTGAATTATTCTTATCATAGTAAACTACAAATCATTCCACCAGAAATTTGTAATTGCACTACTCTATTTATATTTCGAAATTCTTCATTAAACACTTATGTAATTCCCCATGTTAAGATTACATATATTAATCAATAAATTAAATTACTGATGAATTTAATTCAATGATTAATTTTCTTTAGAGCAATACTTAACTTATTTTATGTGTCAGATTCATAAATCCACTCGCAAGGTTTGACACGATGAAAACTTATAAGTTTCTCAAAAAAGCATATCAATCAATCTTTATAACGAGACAAGGATTCCATCAACTAACTTATTATTTCACCAATATATATTATTATCCTCCAATCTACCAGGCATATTGACTCATCTCAGAATCTCACCTTTTAATATATCAAAACGATAATTAATATATACATATCATAATAGTTATATCAGAATTAAGAATATAAGTACCCCTTTAATATTTTAGAGAATATGCTTTTGTCAGTCAGTTTAAAACAACTATCTCTACTCGGGCCCGTTCAATACATACAAAATGCACTAGCACAAGAAGTTGGAACTATACAGTTCCCATAATCAAGATAAATTATGTATAATCTTGCTACAATCGTACCGATGACATGTCCAATTTCCATCCTAGATTTTGAACAAAAAAACTTTATATTTATAAGAACCGATGATTTAATCTTCTGTGTATAAGCTAAAACTCTATACACTAAATCATCTACTATATAAGTAAACAGACACCATAAATAAATATATGATCTATTAAAACTGAATAAATAAATATTATATAATAAATACTATATTTAAACATATGGTTAATAGTATATATCCCAACAAAACAAACAATCTAAAATTTCAATAAAAAAATGGAGGAGAAGAAAAGGAAGGAAATGAAATATGAAGTGGGAGGGGTGGGGACAAAGTATTATCTTCTATCTATATATAAAAGGAGAGGGAAAAAAAGACACGTGTCAGCACCACAATTATTCTTGAATTTTATTATTTTTAGTTATTTTAAATAATAAATTCAAATTCAATAACTTAATTGTATTTAGTTAATTTAAATAATAAATTCCATTTTAAAACAAAATAACAATTTAAAACAGTTTTTTTAAAAAGAATTTATTCTCTTATTTTTTATTGTATTGCCGATGGAAAAGTGGCTAATAATTCACTAAATTTTAAAATCCTTTTAATCAGACATTATTATTACTAATAATAATAATAATAATAATAATTGAATTTCAAAAATAGGTGTAAAATATTTAAATAACAAAATTTTAGAAAACTAATAAATAATAATAAAATAAAAATGGCTGTGAATCAACCATTTTCAAAAAATAAAAATTAAAGATTTTAACTCTTATTAATAATAAATAAAAAGAAAAAATGGCCACTAATTAATATGGAAAAATCATTTAAATAATAAATTTATAAAATGAAAAAGAAAATCAAAAGGGTTGTGAATCAACCATTTTCAATAAATAAAAAATTAAAATAACTTAAACTATGATGATGATGATGATGATAAAATTAAATAACTTAACTATGATGATGATGATGATGATGATGAAATGTGAATTTTTTCAAAAAAATAACTAACTCACGAATTTATTTATTTTTTAAAAAGAAAATGTATATAAAAAAAAGACCCAAAAAATAAAGAAAAAGATAAAATCTAATAAATTCCATGTTTATCTAACTTTCCATTTAAATCTGAAAATTTGCTTAAAGGATAATCAAATATGGTTTAATTTAAATTTGAAAAAAAAAATATATCTGAAAATACGATTTTTTTCAAATATGTAACCACCTTTTATTTTTGAATTCCTATAATAAAGGCAACCACCTACCCATTTATCCATTTGCTTCATTCATTCTATAAATAAATGTATTCTTTTTTCAGAAAAAAAATTATTCATTTTGTTAGTATTATCCTTTAGAACAATCATTTTTCAGAGTAAGAAATTCATCTTCAATGCACAGATGTATTGCTTCAAGAAGTGAATTATCTTATGCATTAATTTCAAATCAGGTATGAAAAACTATTCAAGATTTTTTAAAATTACATACAAAAAATGTGGACTTCTATTGACTATCAATGTGGTTGATAGTTGTTACAGTTGATTAATTATTTACAGTCTATTGTTCCTCTTCTAATAAAATAATAGTTTGAAGGAAAAGTTGTTGTATAAAGAAGTATGGGTGGTTGTTGATTATTTATATTATAATAAATATAATTCTTTATTTATCATGCGAGTTTCTAATATAAAAAATAACATGCGCTAATATTGTTTTATATCATGCAGATTTGAATTGATGTGATCCCCGCAACATGAAAATGTTAAGCTGAAAGTGGTGGTGTATGTGTGTGTTTGTGTGTGTATATTGCTTTTGTGAGGAAATCTACTATGTCATTTGTTAAATTTACAAGTACTAATTTTTTAGATTTATTTTAATTAAAGAAGAAAAAGTTTTACAATTTATGGGGAAAAAGTCATTCTAATGATGATAAGATTGTGCAATTGAATTCACGGTACATAAAATAAATTAAAAAGAATCAAAACAATTTTAAGCAACATATTACCATTTAAAATATTAATGTAAATATATTAATAAAATTGCCACGAGGTACAATGTGTTGTATTTGCAATGGTAAAACTGAAAGAAGAAGTCATTAACATTCTTGCTAAGAGTAGGCAGATCTGATGTTCACTTCATATTACTTGCAAATTTACATTTTAAGAGATTGTGCTATCGTATTTTTCATGTAGGAAACTTATTTTGTTTTCCTAATTTTCTATCTTTTTCTATTTGTTTTTGCCTTATCTTTTACATTTTAGTTTGGAGATGTTATTTGCATTATAGAGAATGATGTTTTATGCTATTATTTGGAAAAATATATGTTGGATATAAAAATAATTGACGAACTATTAAAAAATATTGCAATGAAGACATAGTATGTGCTAACATATATGCAATCATCTGGGATTTGATAAGTGAAGAAGATGATTCACATAATTTTGTCGAAAATGTTCAGTATGTTCTATTTCTTAATTTATGTCATATTTATTAATGATTATATTTATTATGCACTATGACGAAATGACTTTAAATAATGTGATTTTTTTTTCCAGATTGAAGGATTGCATAGCATCCTGAGGATTGAAGGGTTGCATAGCATGTTACAAAAAATTTCTTCTTCTTTTTTTAAAATTTAATAACTCAAATTTATTATTTATTATAAATTATAATAATAAATTAAATTTAAAAAATAATAATTCCTCTTTAGCCAAAATAATAAATTAAATGATTTTAAAATAATAATTTATTTTAATAATAAATTATTAGTATTATTTTATTAATTTTAATAATACATCTTTAAAAACTAATAAATTACTCTTTTATTTTTTAAAATTTAAAATGATTTAAAATCAGTTTTCACAATTAATAAGGATAGTTAAATATACGTTGGCAATTTTTTTTTAAAAAAGAAGAAGATAAAAATAAGAAAATGAAACTAAACCTAAAATCCCTTATCCACTTACCTAACTACTCTAATATCTCAAAACTCAATTTACTCTTTTACCTATGTAAGTAATAGGAAAACAAAAGTACCACGTTTAACATTATTTACAAAAAACAAAATTTGAATTATAAATTTAAATATTTCAAATCTATATTTTATTTTTAAAGATGCCATCAAATGTATTCGAGTTATCATTTAAAAAAAAAAGAATAAATTCAAACCACTCTTTATGAGTATTCCAAAAATTATCTTATCCATCCAGAGTATTCCAAAAATTATACTCCATATATGCAAATTTAGGATAAGAAGCATCTCATATTATATTTTTTAATTCAATTTAACTGCAAACTTTAGGATAAGAAACATTCCCGATTATATTTTTTAACTTTTAATATATAGGCTAACTTAGAATAAGAAGTATTCCCTATTATATCTTTTAATAATCGTGTAAACAAAATTGTCATAATGTAAAATTATGATAGCTTTTTTTCCTTTATAAATAAAAATTAATAATTAAAGCCAACGTTGAATTGTACATACAAAATAAAAGACATATGGACAATTTTATAAATGGGAAAATACATAAAAAAAAACCTTTAACTTGGCAGCAAAACTTACTTTAGCACCTTAACTTTACGGGTAATTATTTACCCCTAAACTTATTTCAAGTGAATTTAATAGCACCTTACACATACAATACCAGTTTCATACTTATGGGTGAAATGCACGCGCGCCACTTAAGCGCCACCTATGCCACATCGATGACACGTCGGATAATTGAAAAAAATTACTTTTTCTTTATTTTTATTTCCCTACATTTTTTAAAAAATTTATTTTCACTATTCACCCATCCTCTTCATTATTTCATTTGGGTCAATTTATTAACTTCTAAAATTCTGATCAATTCATTCTATTTTCATTACTTTGTAATGATTTATTATTACTTCCATCAATCTCTTTTTTCAGTTAAGTGAAGCTTCAACTTACATCAACAATGGTGCCTTCAGATTTGTGCAAAATCAGTGTGCTTAACTTTTTAGATTTATTGTTAATTTTCTTGTTTAACTTCCTAATACATATCCAGGTATAGAATAAGTAATGTTTAAAGTTAGATGATTAATTATTTTTTAAGGTTTTGGCACTTTGTTAATTCTTTATTAATCAAATCATAATTGAATTTTTTTAAAGATTTGCTATTTTGATTTGAAATTTTGTCTTTTATTATAAATATAAACTACTTAGAAGAAGGAGAAAATCAGAGATAAAGGATGCATAGAGGAACGAGAGGAGAGGATGTGCAGGCTGTGAGGAAGAAGAAATAATTAAAAAGAAAAGAAATGAGTTGGGTTTGGGGTGATGGGTGCAAGGAAGAAGAAGAAGAAGAAAAAATGGGAAAAAATTGTATTGGCCGGAAGGAAAGGGAAAAAAAGGGCCCCATTTAATTTATTTTTTTTATTTACGCGCTGATATTTTTGAAATTTGCCACGTCAGCAATTCAGGTGATATTAAAATTCACTTGTAATAATAAGATTAGGGGGGTAAATAATTATCCGTAAAGTTAAAGTGTTAAAGTAAATTTTGCTGTCAAGTTCAGGGGTGTTTTTATGTATTTTCCCTTTATAAATATATGTCTATCTTACTATACTAGAAATTACATTTGAAAGTGGAATAAAATGGATGAGATTCACGTTGATAAAAGTTAGGATTTTAATTAGTGAGAACTTATATAGTCAAGCTTAATTTGTGTTGTAATTCTTATTTCTTTAGCAATTTAATATGCTCAGAAGATTTCAATATAATGAATGATAACTTGTAAAGTGTTATTTTTAGATTTTCATTTTGATCAACTTTATTTTATCATTTCAAAAGTTTCGTTCTATCATATAAAATCTCTCCACATGTATTTCAATTTAAAGCTATCTTTGCTTTCAAATTTCAAATTAAAATTGATTTGAAATGAATTACCATGTATGTTTTCGCGTTATATTCATAATAGCATGTTGGTGGCGTTTATAATATATAAACTTTTTCTAATTAATATTATAAAAAATATATTAATTATTTATATAAAATTAATTTAAAATTTGAAAAACTATATCCTAATATTATATATACATGCACTTTTGTTACATATCCGTGCAACACGCGAGTATGTATACTAGTTTGGGTTAAATGGAAAAGATATTTTATGGGTGGATCAAAAGCGAATTTGATAATGACGCAAATTTAAACAGTTTATATTAATAATAAGATAATCAATAAATAAGCAACACGTCATAGATAAAGTTGATACGAATTTGATTAAATTTGAGGCATTAGAAATAATCATATATATTCCTTATTGAGCCAAAAGATTGAAATTGAGACCGAAAGAAGCGAAGGGCAAAATTATATCTAAGTTTAGTAAATTGAAGAGATAATAGACAAACAAACAAACGTAAATGCATTTCAAATCACGTGATGTGCTGGATTTTACTGCATGAAATGGCAGGAACCACGTACTAAAGTTAAAAGGGTGCGTGGGTGGTATATTATTGTGAAACTTGTTTTTTTTTTTTTTTTTAAACTTTTTTTTTTTTTTTAAACTTTTTTTTTTTTTTTTTACTTTTATAAATTATTTAAGTGTATTATTCTGAATAAAATACTTAAAATTTTTACTAGACAAATATAAGAAGATTGAAAGTAAATATTTTTTTCATACGAAACACCCTTAAATACCTCGTATAATCATTTTAGTTACTTCGAGAAACTGCTTTGTAAGCTATATTTTCAAAAGCCGCTCTCTAAAAACTGTAGTATAGTTTTAGAGAAAGTTAGTATTTGCAAAGTTATGTATAAGGCGTATTTAATTATAAGTTAATTACTTCAAAAAGCTACTAGCAAGAAGTTGTCTACTATAAGCAATTTTGATGAAACTATTTGCAAAGTTACTTAATTATAAAGTGTTGTAGAAGCTACTCGTAAGTTACTTGAGAAAGCTACTTACAACTTCGACAAGTTGCTTTGTAATTATACTATTCTTAGTATTTTGACGATATCTAAGAGAACGATGAAAATTGTTCACTTTTAAATATTTGAAGGGTATTTTTTGCTAAGAATGTAATTTAAATTTGTGGTATAGTTTAAGGATATCCTTGACCAAAAACTGTGGAGTATATACAAAGGTTGGCACTACTCGGCAGACGAATCAATTCCCGGAGCTCGCTGACTTTTATATTTTTGTTTGTGTTAGACACATATGTTCATCACTTGCAATTTTATTTTTGTCTTATAAATAATATCTAATTTAATTTACAAAATGAAATTATACATATGATAGTCATCCACACCCACCACTCACCGCCATCAATAAAAAAATAATTTACAATTTATTAAAAGAATCATTAAAAAAATGTATATCCTATCAAACAATATCGCATTGAATTAAAATGGATGAAGTAGTAGTATCAACTATCAACCTCATTCACTTGATTTGATGCTAGAAATCTTGTTTCCCTTGAACTCATGGGTTTTGTCAGTCAGACTATTTGTTGCTCCCTTCGTCCGATCATAATATTCATGTTATCATTATCCAAAGTCAATTTAATTAATTAATTAATTAGTAAATTTAAAAATTTATAAATAAAAAAAAGTATTATACTAATCATAAAATTTTAATATAATATATATAATAAAAGAAATACTAAATGACTTAAAAGGAAAGTGGTGAATATATATATATATGAGACTTATTTTAGAGTTTAATCAAAATTAAGACGAGGGCGGTGCTATTCGATTGTTTTTGTCCTCCTCTCATGATCGGATTTATATGTCTTCCCCAACCCCGGGGTTGTTTCAGCCTTATATATATTCTTATACCACATATGTGAAGCAACTTGTTAATTAATTACCATCATTTATTAAAAAAGAAGAAGAAAATGGCAAGTGATTCAAAAAAAACTGATCGTGAGGAACAAGATTATGCAAAGTGTGTTTGGAAGAGTCTTCAACACGAAGAACTGACCGAACTGGAAGATGCTGCAGCTCAAGTCCAAAACGGTGAAAAAGATGAAGAGAAACTGACACAACTCATAGAAAAAATCATAAAACATTTCCAAGAGCACTCTGACAACCGTATCCGTCTAGCTCGAAAAGACGTGTCCCCTTTCTTCGCACCCGCCACGTGCTCCCCGTTAGAGAATTCGGTTTTATGGATCGCTGGCTGTAGACCTTCTTCTTTCATTCGACTTATTTATGCACTCTGTGGATTCGAACCCGACGTCCAAGGAACTGATCCGTGCCTTGAAGGGATGGTAACCGAGGATATCCGTAAACTAAGCGGGGAACAGTTGAGTATGATTAACGAGTTGCAAGGGAAGACGATTCGAGAAGAGAGGAGGATTTCGACGAAATTGGCTAGCTTACAAGAGGAAATAGTGGACCAACCGCTTGCGGGGAAGATGAAGAAAGAGGGACATGATTGTGAGAAAGCGGATGAAGCTTTGGATGAACATAGTGGACACATGGCCGATGTAATTGAAGAAGCTGATGAACTGAGGATGAAGACGTTGAAGGAAATTGTGAAAATACTTGAACCGGTTCAGGCCGTCGAGTACATAGCAGCAGCTAAGAAGATTAGGTTTTGTGTGCAACAATGGGGAGAGAAGAGGGATCAGCAGCATAAGGAGTAGTACTATTTTATAACTTTTACCTTCTTTTTTTTATAATAAATGGGAAAGGGGAAAAAAAAATATGTTGCTTTTTATAGTAGTACTAAGTTTTGATAATTATTTTTTCTTGTTTGATGCTTGAATTTGGTTTTGCTTCTATCAGTTTGTTTTATTTCTTCATCTGTCCTTGTAATTGGGATAAAGACAACTTCTATTCAATTACAAAAGTTTTCACCCCGCCGGCTTCTTGTTTTCGTGCAAAATTAATCATCTCAAGGAAACTGAAAATTTTACTTGCTCACTTTCAATCTTAAAAATTGTGAATTTGAGTTACAAATAGGGCAAAAAGGTGAAAGTTTTCGGAAGAGAGGGGTAAATAAAAAACTTACTATAATGCACCTTATGAGCCTAACTCATTTGAACCCAACTCATTTTAGCTCATTCAATTTGAGCCTAAAAAAAAGAATTGGATTAAATCATTACTCACTTTCTAGCTCATTTTAATCCAATTAACTTTTAGGGGCCATTAATTAAAATAAATAACTCATTTTGATCTTGCTTAAATTCATTTAGATTCATCCATTTAACGCAACTAGGCACATGCAAGTTGGGGTGTTATGTTTTTCTTTTCTTGCTAAAGTTCTAACTATACACTAATCTAGGAACATGCATGCATGTTGCACGTATTCAATTAGTCCATTTAATTTCTTTTATCATAGTTGATGATGGATTATTTAGCTGACTATATTGTGAGTTTTGAGATGCTCAATCAGCATTAATAGTGACAAAGATATATCATTCGATCTCTAGCATTAGACACTAGTCCACTTCATTTTCCTTCAGATATATAACCAATATATACGTATCTAAAAATTAGTATATGGTATCGATCGATCTGCATGATCATGTGTAAATAAGATGATTTATACTGAACTATATATCCGTTATGTTCTTAAAGACCAAACATCATAAATTATTTTCCTTCACTCCCTCCCCCAAACATGTACTAGAGATGAAATAATATATAATCCATTTTTTAGTAATTGGCTTACTCCAAGTATAAAATGAGTTATTGCCTGAAAGGAAACCCCTTCAATTTCAAGTAAATAAATCTATTACAAGATTGCAGATTTATTGGTAGGCATGAAGTTTACTAACTGAAGATCAGAGAAACAAACAAACCTAAATGCATTTCAAACAAATATGAGAACTTTTACGGTACGGTAAGCAATTTTAAAGAAACTGTTTGCAAAGTTACTACTTGTAAACTGTTGTATAAGTTATTCTGTAATATTGATGATTTAATAAAGTGTGGCATTTAATATGTGACCTGATCCCATGAGAGACAGAGAGTTCAACTATGTGAAAGGGATAGCTATAAAAAGCTGCAAAAATCATTGTCACAGCTGCAGTGGTAGGTACGCGGAGGATAAGTACTCTCCCAGCCAAGGGAGGTTATTCGTCCATCCTATATTAGTCATTGAGACAAGTGACATAACCTAGTTTTTACATTGGAAAAGTTATACAACAAAAGTTGTTATTTCGAAGATACAAAATCTACTGTCTTTAGTTGTTATTTGAGAATTTAGTTTTGTGCTTATTCACTGTAAGATCTATTCTTATGTTATAAAGGAATTAAATCATCTCAAGTTGTATATATTCGTTGTTTGAGTTTGATGAGTTATAGCTATGTTGGGGTCTTAAATTCTATATTGACCGAGTAGTTGTAGTGAGCAATAGAGGTATTGTTTTATTTTACGTAACAGAGTTGTTACAAAGAGGGAAGGGATTAAGAATTTAATTGTTAGGTTACAAGAGTTTGTAATCTGAATCTTGTCTTGGTTGATTGAAGTTAATGAACTTGTGTTGAAATTATGTGAGACATGTCGTGGTTTTCTCCTCCGAGGGTTTAATTTTCACGTTAACTCTTGTATGTCTTTTACTTTAAAGGTTTTACTTTCCGTACTGTCTAAGAAACCCTATTCATTGACTTGTGATGAACACGTATATATAAGTCGTCATTAATTCAGAAAGCTACTTAGCAACTTCGACAACCTGCTCTAAGGCTGGCACTACTCTACAGAGGAATCAATTCCCGGAGCTCGCTGATTTTTATTTTTTTGTCTGTGTCAAGACAGATATATATATGTTCATCACATGGAATTTTTGTCTTATAAGTAAAGTCTAATTCACAAAGTGAAATATGATAGTCATCAACACCCACCACTCTCCTCTTTTTTTTTTTTTTTATATATATATTTTATGATTAAAGATAATTTCATTTTAGTTATGACCTCATTCACTTGATTTAATGTTGGAATTCTTTTTTGTCCCTTTTAGGTCATGGGCTTTATCATAGAAGTGTGTTAAACTCTTACCTGCACCCTTCATCCGATAATACTCATATTCGAAGTCAATTTGATTCATTTTTAAAATTTAAATTTTAAATGTTAAAAGTTATATAAAATATACTGCATAAATCACAGTTTCTTATAAGTAATAATTTGATTTTAAGTTATAACTTTCACATTAACGAAGGCGGTGCTAGCTATTCGGTTGTTGTTTGTCCTTCTATCATGATCAGATTTATATGTCCATCTTTCATTCGACTAATTTATGCCCTCACCGAATTTGAGCTTTAGATGAACACATCATGGCGGATGTAATTGAAGAAGCTGATGAACTGAGGATGAAATCGTTGAAGGAAATTTTGAAGCGGTGGAGTACTTAGTAGCAGCTAAGAAAATGAGGTTTTGTGTGCAACAATGGGGAGAGAAGAGGGATCAGCAGCATAAACAGTAGTACTACTAATTTATAACTTGTACTTGGGATCAATTTAATTTGCTACTTCTTTTTTGTTTTTTGATAATAAATGCGAAGGGAAAAAAAACATGTGTCGGTGCATTTTTGTTGCTTTTTATATATAGTAATACTCGTTTTTGATAATTATTTTTTTCTAGTTTGATGCTTGAATTTGTTTTGCTTGTAGCTGCTTTATTTCTTCATGATATGTCGTTGTAAAGACTAATTACCTTTTAGTTTTTTGACAACTTCTATTCAATTAGAAAAGTTTTCACCAGGCGTCTTTTTTTTTTTTTAGACACTCCAATTATTTACAGTAAATAATCTTTTGGATTCCAGTCTAAAAATCCCTCTCAAAGCTAACTTAATTTTTTATGAGAAAACACACACTTTTTGGATAGATTTAAAAAAATAAGAACAAAATATAAATTGTGACCTCAAAAAAAATGGTATTTGCGTGACCATAGTCTTTTGACAACTTCTATCAATTACAAAAAATGAATTTCACCCGTCAGTATTTTTTTTGGCATAACTCTTTTAGATCTTAGTCTAAAAGATCTTTCTAAAGAAAATTGAAACTTTTATGAGAAAATAATAGATAGATAAATTATAAATTTTATACTCTAAATGTTAGATGATAGTCCTATATTTTATCCAAAAGATTATATTTAGATAACTCTTTAAAATTAAAATAAAATATAAATAGTGACCAAATAATGACATTTGCTTAAATTTTAGCATGTACCAGTCTTGCTTTATTTCTTCTATCTGTAGTAGAAGTCGTTGCATATCTAATTAAGTGTCCTCTATGTGTATGCTATGTTCATTCGAAGCTTGGTTGGAATTAGAGGCGGTAGAATGAGTAATTTATATGGGTATATATTCAAATTTATCTATCTTTAATCAGTTAGGTACTCAACTCATTTAAAATGGATTAGTGGTGGGCTCGGGGGTCGGGGTAGGGGTTTGGCAGTAGTAAGAAAACAATTTTTTTTCAAAAAAAATTCTTTGAGGCTTGGAGAATGGGGTCAGGTTAGGGGTAGGGGTAGTAAAAAAATATTTTTAAAAAAAAATAAATTTAAAAAGTTTTTAATTTTTTTTGTGGATGGTGATGGTGGGGGGGGGGGGT
>NW_006239189.1:876844-888791 GCF_000226075.1 Solanum tuberosum | reverse complement strand
GGGGCAGTGGGGTAAAAGATTTTGCTTTAGAAGCTCTATCATGATTCCTACTATAATATATATATACCCATATTATTTATTGGGTAACTCGTTTTTATCCATTTAAAATATGAGTCGAGTTGAGTATTTTATCCATTTTAGTTTAACTCGTTTTCGATCGACTCATATTTGATTCGACTCACTCGCCACTCGTCTGTCACTCCTAATCAGGATGTTCCATAGCGGACACATGGAAAATATAATAGAAGAAGGTTAACTCATTTTAATCGGTTCAAATTCAATCAAATCCTTCCATTTGACATAACTAGGCACATGCAAGTTGGGATGTTCTGTTTTTCTGTTCTTGCTGAAGTTCTGATTATACACTAATTATATAGGAACATGCATGCATGTTGCACGTATACAATTACTCCATTTAATTTCTGTTATCATAGTTCATGTATATTATTTAGTTGACCATATATTGATAACAGCATCAAATAAATTGGGTCATAACGTAACATAGTGAGTTGTGAGATGCTTAATCAGCATTAATAGTGACAAAGATATATCATTCACTAGGACACTAGTCCACTTCATTTTCCTTCAGCCACATATATATATATAAAAAAAATATGTATCTAAAAATTGTATGGTATCGATAAATACCTGCATGATCATGCATATTGCTAAACATTATTATTGATGAGTCACATGTAAAGGTTGGCTCACCAGATGTTGACACTTTAATATACCTGTCCTCCAATTAGTTTCTACCAATGTATGTGCATGTACACATTGTGTTGGTCTAGAAATAATATTGATGTGACTCGATCCAACCGACCTGTTTACATATTCGATGGGCAAACAAAATGTATTTGTCTCTCGTTCAAAGTAAAGAAGATTTTTGAGTATGATGCTCACGTATAAAATGTCTTTCTAATTTTGTGTGGTTATAAAGTATTGGAATTTTTGAAAAATTAGATCGTCTATATATGTCTTTTGGTTTCTTTGGTTTGAAATATTAACGTTTAATTAATCATGTGCACTATCGTTGAAGCACATGATCATTGATTTAGTAATACCTAAAATGAGAGGGAATGAACAAAGTATCAATCTTATACACATATACATAATATATAGTATATACTATATACTATTATTTAATAACAACACCTTGTTCATCTCTTATTTCTCTAGACATAAAAAGGGATAAAGGTCTGAAAAATATCCCAACTTTGGTCGGATTTGTTGTTGCGATACTAAACTTTCATGAGGACCTATTATCTCTCTAGACTATTTAATATCGTATTTTAAACATATATATTTGCCCACGTGGACATAAAAAATAATGCAAAATTATAAATAATAATGTGTCCACGTGGGCACATATATACCTTTAAAAGACACTATTAAATAGTTTAAGGGGTAAAAATATGGTATTAAATAGTCTAGGGAGGTAATAGGTCTCATAAGTTTAGTATCGCAACAGCAAATCCGACCAAAGTTGAGGTAGTTTTTAGACCCTTATCCCACATAAAAACACTTGCAAAAGCACATGTCGTGAAAATAGGAATTGAATTTGAAGAATTCATGGTTTTTGTTGCGTTTCATATCTTAGCTATAGGTGCATGCATCTGTGGATAATGGATTATCAACTCTTTTATCAATTTTCTGTCCACCACTAACTTCTTAGCAGATACCGTTCCACCAGCCATAATATATATGTGATTCACAATTAATATATATTTTCCTCTTTTAAAACAATTTTATTTTTCTATTTTCATAAAACTACCTACTTATATCTTAACTTAGATGTGATGAGTCCAATACTGATTCCTAAACAATCATAGACTTACATTACTACAGAGGCGGAGTCAGTATTAAGAGTTTGAGGATTCTAACTTTTCTTCCCCTTTCTTATCATTGAGTTGTCATTCAGTTTTTTTAGGGGTTCACAAGTTATTCCTTGATTTTCTAGTACAAATATCGAGTCTACAGAAAAGCTATTGGGTTCGTCCGAACCCATGAACCCCACCTAGCTCCGCCCCTGACATTACAAAGCAATAAGAAAACGATCGATTTTTGCTAAAATATTAGGGCAAATGTAGGACTAGTATAGTAACGACGTCATGAATTCAATATATCAATTTAGAATCGCGTGTTTTAATTTTTTTCACACCATCACATTAAAGTTAAACATATAACAACATGTAATTGTCTATAGTAATTCCAATTAATAACTTAAAATATCTATAAATAACACATTCAAACACACCAATAACACACAAATTTCATCTCATCCGTTTAATACCCAAAAAGTACTTCATCTTATGACTTATAGCTAGACTAAGGTATAAAATGATGAAACTAATAAAGGTATCTTCTTCTTTTTTATAAAATGTGATAAAATCACATGAAATTAATATATATTGACGTGGAGGGTTAAGAATTTTCTAAAATTTCATTTATGATAGGTAGTTGAGGCATGAGGAGAAAAAAAAATGGAAAATGAGAGGTGAAAATTGAATAATGCATGTTAGGATATGGTCATATCTTAACTAACTTTCACCAAATTTCCCCTATGCATCAAACACAATGAGATGTAGTGCATTTATTGCCATAAATTTTCTCCATACTAATTGAGAGTACTTTCTCCTATAGGCATTTCCTCTAACCCTGCCCACAAATAAGGCAAGGTTTTTGGCCTTTTTTCTCCCCTTCAATTTGTCTCCTCCATATCAATATTCCAAATCTTTCAACAAAACAAAAAGGGCTCCTTAATCTCCGTACAACAACGACAATAACAACTATGCCTCTGTTCCAAACAGATTACGATAGCCTTTGTTAAGCCACAATGACAATGATTCCTCAACAATATTAACAAAATTGTCTCAATTGTATTGCCAATTTCTTCATCATGATGACTACTAAGAATGAGAAGAAAGGCAATATTTTGATGCAAAGGTATGAGATTGGGAAATTGCTTGGGCAGGGCACATTTGCCAAAGTATACCATGCTAGAAATCTCAAAACAGGGCAGAGTGTTGCTATTAAGGTGATTGACAAAGAGAAGATTATGAAGGTTGGGTTAATTGATCAAACCAAACGTGAAATCTCCGTCATGAGGCTAATCAAACACCCAAATATTGTCCAGCTCTATGAGGTTATGGCTAGCAAAACAAAAATATACTTTGCTATGGAATATGTTAGAGGTGGTGAACTTTTCAATAAGGTTGCTAAAGGCAGACTTAAAGAAGATGCTGCAAGAAAATACTTTCAACAATTAATCGCTGCAGTCGATTTTTGTCATAGCCGTGATGTCTATCACCGTGATCTCAAGCCTGAAAATCTCCTCCTTGACGAAGGTAGTATTAAAATTTTGATAAGAGTCGTGAGAGAAGCACATTTTTATTTACTTAGTTATGTCTTGGTGCAACAGGTGGCAACCTGAAAGTCTCGGATTTTGGTCTGAGTGCATTGTTCGATTCGAAAAGGCAAGATGGTCTCCTCCACACAACGTGTGGAACACCGGCTTATGTTGCACCAGAGGTGATCAACAAGAGAGGTTATGATGGTGAAAAGGCTGATATTTGGTCATGTGGTGTTGTTTTATTTGTCCTGTTAGCAGGTTATTTGCCATTCCATGACCAAAATCTTATGGAAATGTACAAAAAAATAAGCAAAGCAGAATTCAAATGTCCACAATGGTTCCATCCAGAGGTAAGAAAGCTACTCTCAAGGATTCTTGATCCAAATCCAGGATCAAGAATCACCTTAATTAAGCTCATGGATAATTCTTGGTTCAAAAAAGGATTCAAACAAATTGATAAAACCCCAAATCCAGGGAAAGATCAACGTGAATCCCCTCGTAGTGTTTTCGATATTGAGGACAATAATTCAGATGGAGAGGGACCTTCCAATCCCCAAAAAAATCAAGATTCCACAACAATGAAGCCTACTTGCTTAAATGCATTTGATATCATTTCTCTTTCCCCTGGTTTCGATCTTTCTGGATTATTCGAAAAGGAGAAAGAGAGAAGATCAGAAGCGCGATTCACAGCGAAAAAACCAGCTTCTATAATAGTATCAAAATTGGAAGAAGTAGCATCAAATGAGAGTTTTAATATAATGAAAAAAGATGGGACAGTAACAATGCAGAGTATTAAAGAAGGAAGAAAAGGGCAACTAGCAATTGATGCAGAGATATTCGAAATTACGCCTTCTTTTCATGTTGTGGAAGTGAGTAAAAAATCAGGGGATACAATGGAATACAAGAAATTCTTTGATCAGGGATTGAAAACTTCACTTAAAGATATTGTTTGGACATGGCAAGATGGTGAGCAACAAGTTGAAAATCAAGAAAGAATTTGATCATCTTTTTTGTTTGTTATTATAATGAAAATTTTCATTTCTTTCTTGTTTGTATTTATATTTTGTTTTGTTTTTGTTTTGTTTTGGGAAGGAGGAGAAAGGGGTAACTGGAGATACCTTGAATTTTCTTGTTTTTGATTGATTAGAGTATTGTATATTGTACAGGTCTAATAGATCTCAATTGAATTCAAGTAAAAAAAATATGATGATGAAGTCAGTTATCCTTTTATCTTTTTTTCCCCTTATTATTACATTTTCCTCTGCTTTATGATCTCATATTTTGTTACGAGAATATAAAGCTAAAAATAAGATTGTAAAAGTGCGCGGAACAAATTTATTTTTATATATGGTTATATACAGATAATTGAAGAAAAATTCAAGACAGATTAGATGAAGCCCTAGCTTAAAATAGAGAGAGTGAGAATTTTCTTATTGGATGAATCGTAACATGCAAATGAAATGAGTTTTCTTGCTATCGAATACTCTATACAATAAGACATTTTTATAACAACTATCATCTTTAATAACATTGCTATAACAGTCAAAAGATATGAATCAAACAACATTGTTATAGAGATGTTTGATTGTGTCTATATGGAATATAACAATGCCGACATTTACAAAGAAAATGTTACATTTGTCAAGAAAATATCATGAAGTCTTCACACAGTAATCTTTGTTCCAGGACTTGATGGTCTTGAACTTTTCACTCCCGAAAAAAAACCTTCAAGGTCAAAATTAAATAAAATTGTCCATGTTAAACTTGAAATTTTGCACATGAACAAGGTGATCAAAGTTCAAGACTACCCCCACAATTTAAAGTCTTACTTATAACTTATAAGTCACCCTCTTTGTTATTGGTCTGGGCTTGAGGTATATTGGACCCCGGAAATAGATAAACTCTTGATATTGGACTTCAACATATGCAGATATATTGTCCAAAATACTAAGATGGGATCATTGACACTTTTACCCCTTCTTAGTAATGGTCTTTAAATTTTGTCCCTCGGGATAAATAGTTCTTTCAAGAGACATAAAAATCTATATTTTCGCATCATAATATCTCACAAGTTATATTCCGCATTCTGAAATCACTTATCTCCTATTAGATATGAATTAAATTTCTTAGGGCAAAAATTAAAGATCAGCCCATTAGAAATCACTTATCTCCCCCCACAGATTGACGGTCAAACAGAGTGTGTCAATGCCCTACTGGAGTGCTATCTGAGGCACTATGTCAGTGCGCACCAAAAATATTAGGTAAAGCTCTTGGACATGACACAGTTCTCTTATAATTTGCAACAGAGCGAATTCACCGGGCGCACACCGTTCGAGTTGGCAACTGGCCAACAACCCCAAACTCTGCATTCTCTACCGACCGCTTTCCAGGGGAAGAATTTGAGAGCCTACCATCTTGCCAAGGGATGGGAGGAACAACTCGACACTGCCAAGTCCTACTTGGACAAGGCAACAAAGAAGATGAAGAAGCGTGCGGACCGCAAGCGACATCCCACGGATTACCAAGTAGGCGACATGGTCTTGGTGATATGAAACCTGAGACAATTTAAAACACTAAGGAGAGACCATCAGAACTTAGTGCAAAAATATAAGGGCTTGTTTAAGATCATTGCCAAGGTAAGCAAGATCTCATACAAAGTGGAGTTGCCTCCACACTTCAAAATTCATCTGGTCTTTCACACAAGCGTCCTCAAGCCATACCATGAGAATAAGGATGATCCCCAACCCGGAACAAATCATGACGGGCACCCATAACTGTCACTGCCTCGCATGATCGAGAGATTGAGGCTATCAAGCCAAACAGAAGCGAGGCAGCAAGTCAACTCCATGTTCTTTGTTCATTGGAAGGGACAAACTCCGGAGGAGGCCACATGGGAGAGATATGAAGACTTGTGGCAATTTAAGGACCAAATCCAGGAATTTTTACAGCAGTGCGCCGCGGTCGTCGCATCAACAGGTGGGGGGAGAGTGTTATGTCCCGCCACTTCACAGTTCAAATTCGGCACCGAAATAAGGGAGAATAATCTAGAGTTGAGGATAAACTTATGGAGAACTCTAGAATCCCCTAGATATTTCAAGAAGGTTATAAAATCCTCTAGATATTTCAAGAAGGATATAGAATTCCCTAGAAAGTGTAGAGAATTCTAGAATGTGGACCAAAATATAAATATTTTAGGGACTTGTAAAGTAATTTTTATTTACATTTTAGCCCCTAGGTTGTAATATAAATAGATGGGGCATTTGCAAGGCATCTAACAAGTTGTAAGCAATCTTCCTCAAGTAATACAAAAGTCTTCTTCCAAAGTTCTCTCTCTAAATCTTTTGAAGTCTTTATTTGCATTCTCTTACCGATCTAGCTTCAAAGGGCTTGCTTGAGCTTACAAGACCATGAAAGAATCATGAGTAAGTTGTCAAGTGCCGCACGAAACATTTATTTGCATTCTCTTAGCGATCTAACTTCAAAGGGCTTGCTTGAGCTTACAAGACTGTGAAAGAATCATGAGTAAGTTGTCGAGTGCCGCACGAAAAATTATTGAGACTCTAAGTCCGTACACTTATTTCCTCATCCTTCCGAGATTCTGACTCAACGGAATAAACCTCTGTTATAGTCACTCGAACTCGCATAGAATTCAAATATCTAAGAATTCTGATTACTTTGTAAGACTTAGAAGTCTGGTTATATACGAAACCCATTCTGATGTTCACATAAGATTTCGTCTTTTCATAGTTCACATTATGCGTAGGGAGAAGCATGTATTCATCTAATGATGGATTCCATATACAGTTCAATTTATGGGAACATGTAGTAGCGAGGTTGACCAACCCATGTATTGAACCTACCACCCTAAAATCCGACGAGTCAAGAACATTGTTTAGCGGTTCGGTGAACTTCATCAAGAAGCTACAACTTCTTGCACTGATGTGAGGGTTTGAACTAAACGTGTTGAGATGAAGAAAAATGAAATACGGGGTTGAAAACTCAGTACGCCAACGTTTATTCAATAGTTTCAGTAGAAGTAAATCTTTCACCGGTAATTTCGAAAATAGGAGTAGAAGAACGTCGTGGGGAACGCAAGTATCGGTTGCATTCTTCATGTTCGCAAAAAATGAATGTTGAAGAAATTTGCCAAATAATCTTGAAAGAAATGGCTATTTGAAGAAGAAACGCTCAAATTGCTACTCTTGCTCCCGTGAGAATTCGTTTTCATTCTTCTTGAAACTGAATCTTTTTATTACATTTTCCTCTGCTTTATGATCTCATATTTTGTTACGAGAATATAAAGCTAAAAATAAGTTTGTAAAAATCTGCGGAACAAATTTATTTTTATATATGGTTATATACAGATAATTGAAGAAAAATTCAAGACATATTGGACGAAGCCCTAGCTTAAAATAGAGAGTGTGAGAATTTTCTTATAATTGGATGAATCGTAAGATGCAAATGAAATGAGTTTTCTTGCTATCGAATATTCTATACAGTAAGACATTTTTAGAACAACTATCATCTTTAATAACATTGCTATAACAATCAAAAGGTATGAAACAAACAACATTGTTATAGAGATGTTTGATTGTGTCTATATGGAATATAACAATGACAACATTTACAAAGAAGATGTTACATTTGTCAAGAAAATATCATGAAGTCTTCTCACAGTAATCTTTGTTCCAGGACTTGATGATCTTGAACTTTTCACTCCCGCATACTTCATTGTTGAACCTTCAAGGTCAAAATTAAAAAATAAAAAATAAAAAAATAGTCCATGTTAAACTTGAAAGTTAGCACATGAACAAGGGGATCCAATTTCAAGACTACCCCCACATTTTAAAATCTTATTACTTATAAGTCACCCTCTTTGTTCTTGGTCTGGGCTTGAGTATATTGGACCCCAGGAATAGCTAAACTCTTGATATTGGACTTCAACATATGCAGGTATGTCCAAAATACTAAGATGGGATCATTGACACTTGTACCCCTTCTTAGTAATGGTCTTTAATTTTTGTCCCTCGCGATAAATAGCTCTTTCAAGAGACATAAAAATTTATATTTTCGCATCATAATATCTCACAAGTTATATTCAGCTTTCTGAAATCACTTATCTCCTATTAGATATAAGTTAATTTTTTTATGGCAAAAAATAAAAATCAGCACATTTGAATGACAAAAATTAAATTCGAAGAGAAAACTATGCAATTAAATAACTAATGTGCTTAATACAAAGGAGAGACGGAACCAAGACATTAGTAATATTCTCATCTCCAACTTTAGTATAAAAATTAAACTCTTCACTCAACTTTGAAGAATAGACTTCTTTGTTCAATTTCATCAGTAAATATAAACAGACTGTATAAGTTCCAGAAGCAGCCAAATTCATCAATCACTTTCCAAATAAAAATTGAGTAATTGTGCCTTTTCAGTAAAGAAAGGCCACCAATATTTAAAAAAATAGTGACACATGACATCAGAAAGAAATATTAAAAAATGAAAAGAATCAGAGAGGGTCCAGTCCTCCACTAATTTAAATAAGAAAAGCAGCTATGGGAATACCTATTTTTTAACAGAATTAAGGAGTGGAAAATCACTAACTACACATCATATGCAAGAGTAATCATAGGAATTTACAAAGTTCAGTCCTTAAATAACGGATCTTGCCCATTGTATCATATCCTTATCATCATCAAAAGATATTATAGTTAAATCCCGATATTTGTTTAATATGGTTATAAAAGAATATATAATATAACATAATTAATGTTATGAAAGTTGATGTGAACAACGTTTATTTCTACTCTAAATTGAGATTGTAGAAACAGAGTTAGAACGGATTTAATAAGTTCAACTTAAACTTATGTTTTTACTTGATGTATAAAGTGTTGGAAAAACTATATGCACAGCGAAAGCATACCATAATCTTACTGCTAACATGAATAATAGATAACCAAATCGTTTATGCTAGAACACATATAATATGCTACAACACATAAACGTATTGAAATTTAATTTAAGAATTACCTCTTGAAGCGTGAGCAGATACCTTCAAGCGAATCCACGAGTTAGACAGACCTTCAAGCGAATCTACATCAACTATGGTCTTTTACAGTGATCCAAAGTTTACATCCGAACTCTCTCAATACTTGGGTGGGCAAGTTTGAATAGAAAACCTTCAATCTCTTTCTAAGTTAGGAAAATCCTACTTATAGAGATTTCTTCCCAATCCAAAGAGGAGAACCAAAACACACGTTATTTTCTTCAACAGAAAAATACACGGTAGTTTTGTTTTTACGCCTGTCTCCCCTTTTCCCTTTAGAAATAGGATTCTGAGTTCTAGTTAAATATGGGCACTATAGAAGACCACAAAATTAATTATTGAGGCTTCCTATTATGGAAATAATTCCAAATAATTAATTTGAATTGTTCTTACCATAATAAATTACAAATCATTCCACTAGAAATTCGTAATTGCACTCCTCTATTTATATTTCGAACTTCCCCATTAAACACTTATGTGATTCCCCATGTTAATATTAACTATACTAATCAATAAATTAAATTACTGACGAATTTAACTTAATGATTAATTTCCTTTAGAGCACTACTTAACTTATTTCATGTGTCGGATTCATAAATCAACTTGCAAGGTTTGACACGATGAAAACTTATAAGTTTCTCAAAAAGGCATATCAATCAATCTCTATAACGAGACATGAATTCCATCAACTAACTTATTATTTCAGCAATATATATTATTATCATCCAATCTACCAGGCATATTGACCCATCTCAGAATCTCACCTTTTAATAAATCAAAACGATAATTAATATATACAGATCATAATAGTTATATCAGGATTAAGAATATAAGTACATTTAATAGTTTAGAGAATGTTTTTGTCAGTCAGTCAGTCTAAAACAACTATCTCTACTCGGTCTCGTTCAATACATACTAAATGCACTAGCACAAGAAGTTGGAACTATACCGTTCCCATAATCAAGATAAATTACATATAATCTTGTGCTACAATCGTACCAATGGCATGTCCAATTTCCATCCTAGATTGTGAACAAAAAACGTTATACTTATAAGAACTGTTGATTTAATCCTCTGTGTATAAGCTAAAACTCTACACACTAAATCATCTACTATATAAGTAAACAGACACCATAAACGAATATATGATCTACTAAAAGTGAGCAAATATTTATTCTATAATAAATATTATATCTTAGCATATGGTTAATAGTATATATCCCAACAATCTCCCACTTAGACTTTTAACCATCACAATTGTTATAATGTACTATATCTAAATGCATGGTTAATAGTATATTCTCTAACAATCTCCCACTTAGATATGTAATCTTGAAAATTGTTAGAATACTATGTCTAAACACATGATTAATAGTATATACCCAAACAATCTCCCACTCAGACTCTTAACTATGCATTTACAACTTTCAGAAGCATTCCTTTATTTCTTATCAAAAGAAATTTACCAAGTTATTTTCCCATGCAATTTTGTCTAGTAGTGCTTTGTCGTAACAAATCGATTTTGTACTAGATCTTGAGAGAGCTTCTCTTGAAATCTCCCAAGAGTGTACTTCTTTTCAGGAAATCTATCATAAAAGTTCTCTCAAGCATACAAAACAATTCAATCTTCGCTATGATTCTCCCACTACGACTAAGCACTACTACATAATCACACTTTCATGATCTTGAGTCCTAATATTTTCTTCAAAATCTTTCAATGTTGACATATTAACAGTTTTTCATGTAGTGTTCTTTAATTTGCTCAATATCAATTTCACTATCTGAGGTAGTAATTTTCTTATGTCTAGTAACGTTTCTCCCACTACTTAAATGCAATGGAACGTCATTTCTGACATACCAATTAGATGTTTTTGAGCGTCTGAATTTACAATTGACTTATTTGTTATTTCTTTGTTCAATTCCTGTAAAATTAGTTTACTTCTAGGAACATGGTTTACTAAATTATCCTTTTCTAGAAATCAGACAATTGTGTTAACAATTGCCTTATTTTCTTTAGGACACTATAATAAACCTTCTTTCATTCTTTAGGATATCCAATTAACATACACATTCTGTTTTTAATTTCAATTTTCTTATTCTCCCACTCAACTAGTTCTATAGTTGTTCAAGGTACTGATTTGAAAGAAATTGAATTCAGAATGTGATATGTAGTTATTAGAACCTATCCCAAAAGAAACAAAATAACTAATAATAAGTCAATAATTAATCTTATCATCTTCATAAGAGCCTACTTCTTTTCTCTTCTACAACAATCTATTATTATAGAGTGTCTAGTGTAGACAATTGAAATGCAATTATTCTATAAGATAAATGACTCGTGAGCTCTACAGAGAGGTTTACGTCACTACAATCAGATTGCAGTGACTTTATATATTTTTCATGATGCTATTTTCACGTGTTTTAAATATTTTGAGTTTATCAAAACATTTAGATTTACAAAACATCAAAAAATATATTCATATTATGAGTAACCTTCTTGAAAACTCAAAATACTCAAATTCACCTCTTGCCCAAATGCTCATTTA
>NW_006239189.1:872200-876409 GCF_000226075.1 Solanum tuberosum | reverse complement strand
TGCAATACACATGTACAATGACCGATTATTCACTCCATAAATGTATACATACCTAACTCAGATGGAGAGTCTACTGTTAGTTTAAGTCAAGTGAAAATCCTCTAGTTACATTGATCCAATCATATATTACATAGTTTAGGAGAGTTAATACAGATTATCAAACTAGACGATTAAATACATAGTGACTTGTATCAATTTCATCTGATAGGGAGGAAGGTCTAAGCCAACACATAAAACTAATACTTCACTACTATTTAATCAAATATGACCAAAAACTCATATAATGATCCAAAAAAATTAATTTCTTACTAGGTCGTTCTTATGAATCTACCAAATTTCAGATCAATCAGAGTTCCTTTTTTTTCGAATTCCAAAACTATGATCAATCTTCTTGAAAACGTTATATGGTCAAAATAGAATTTAAAATTTTTTCGTTCAAAAATTCTTATCGCATGACACATATCATCATTTGTGAAATAGATACACAAATCAAGAACAAAGAACAAAATTCTAAAAACTATTTACTTTATTTGAATACTATTTTCCAAAAATCATCATGTTTGTGAATGCATTGAATACGAAAATTCAAAACACACCTCATAGATATTCATGCATCTTGAACAATAAATTTTGATGAAAAAATGACTACTCATGCAACATACATATGTGGTGTCAGATATTCACTTCAACAAATTTAGAACAAAAGCTAACTCAGAGGGAGAGTATATGTTAATTTAAGTCAAGTGAATATCATTATCTCTAGATAAATTGATCCAATCAAATATTACTTAGTTTAGGAGAGTCAATATAGATAATCAAAACTAGAGATTAAACTTTAATGACTTGTATTTATTTCATTTGATATGGAGGAAGGTCTAAGCCAACACATGAACTTAATACTTCACTAAAATTTAGTTATGAAGACCATAGAGAACAAACTCTATCACCACTATATCATAGTCGAGTAATTTTTCGGTAAAATTAATTTTTCAAGAAACAAAAATTATCTAAAACATCATCTAAACGACCTCAAATTACCAAATCACTACATAACAATGAGTATTTTAAATTTGATTGTTTCTGATGAACCTACCGAATTTCAGATCAATTAGAGTTTAAAATTAATATTTATCTCTAAAGCTATGATCAAATTCAGATTGAAACGATTGAAGGAAAAAAATAATCAGATCTACATCCTTATCATATATCAATTCATGTTAACTCATCACGTGTAATCATACCACATATAACATGAATAAAACCGATATAAAGGATGTCATTCATATTAAATCACATTTTAATTCCAAAGAACAACTTAAAATCATTTTAACGACCTCAAATAAACATAACCACATAGCAATAAGTACTTCTTACTAGGCCGTTATCAATGAACTTATCAAATTTCAGATCAATTGGAGCATATAAAGAATCTTTATTTTCAAAGCTATGACCAAATTCAAATTCAAGTAATTTAAGTATCTTTAGGAATTAAAACAATATGACATGCATTCTTATCACATATAAATAATGTTAAATAACCATGTGTGATCATGTTCCAAAATTAACATAAACATAATTAACATAAAGAATGAGCTTATCATATATTCAAATCAAATTTTAATCCGACAAACTATCTAAAATCCATCGAAATGATCTTCGATGGAACCATCAAATTTCAAGTCAATCAAAGATCACAAAAATTCATAACCTTCAAACAATGACCAAATTTGAAAATTAACCATTTTAGGCATAGTTAAAGATTAAAATAACATGATTCAAAATTTCATTCTCTTTCAATAATTATCTCATGAGCATAAAGCATACATTGTGTCCTGTCTTACGGCTAAAACACACAACTAACCTTTTTACAACATATTGTTCTCTCAATTAATACACTTGAGAATTCAAGATATTATATTTCTACCTTTAAACCGGTGAAAATCTTTAATATCTCTTCTCATAAATTAATTTAAGTGTTACTAGTATCTAAAGGTAAATCTCCTTTCGAGTAAACAAGCCTTTACTAGTATACATTTATGAAGAACAATCCATACATGATACATTGAGGATATTTTAGCGACTCAAATAAATAGACCACTTTTGTAAATCCTATTTATTTATCATAATTCTCAATTCATATATTGATATAATCTCACATATATAAAACTTTGAGAATTTCTCGATGATCTCAAATAAATAAAACATTTAATTGTAACATTATTTATTGATCACAAACTCTCAATTTATATACTCATAAATAATACACGTATGAGAAAGGTTAATGTCGTGTTGCAAAGACAATGACCAAATAATTGAAAGAATTGATTATTGGCCAAAATCCAAAAGAATGAGCACATGCAGTTAATTGTGGCAAAAAAAAAATTAAATTAAATTAAACATTCACTTTGCCAAAAGATATTACTACGAAAACAGGTGATGCCCTACGGTACCACTGTAGCCGCCGACACATGCAATATAATAAACAGTCACCGGCCAATCAACAAATATTGCTCCTTAATTGCTAAAATATTTAGTATGATTCATGAATCACTTTTAAAAAAATAAAAGGATGCATGTAAGACCAATCATAAAAAAACATATACAATTTGCTGCCACTTACATGTGAACCAAAAAAAATACGTTTTGACGTGCTTGGATCAGCAAAACCTATTTTGTTAACCTTATATTTCAAAAATCAAAAAAATACAGATTATTCATAGCCGCCAAACATACGTCAACAAAAATCAACTTTTCACATGATTTTTCAACGAAGCATATGTATAATTTAACCTTATACATATCATATGAGTTATCTATTTAGATGAAAGCTTGGCTCTTGATGTCAATTATTGGAAAAATTATATTCACACCGAAAGCATATCATAATCTTACTGCTTACATGAATAATATATAATCAAATTGTTTATGTTAAAACACATATAATATGTTACAACACATAAACTTATTGAAATTTAATTCAAGAATTACCTCTTGAAGCGTGAGCAGATACCTTCAAGCGAATCCACGAGTTAGACATACCTTCAAGCAAATCTACATCAACTATGGTCTTCTACAGTGATCCCAAGTTTACATCCGAACTCTCCCCGTATGTCAATGTTCCCAGGGTAGGAACTTCCACTTTTCTTAGTCAGAGTATGGGCTTGGGCTTCGGTTCGGGACTCTGAATCGATCAATCGAATGGGAAAACACCTTTCCTCTTTCGCTTTCTCTCCACTCCTGCTCCTGTGGCTTCCCTTCCGGGTTCATTTCATGCCCCCTCCGGTTACTCTGTCCCTGGCATCCCTTTCTTCCCCTTCATCTTCGGGCAAGCGGGTGAACTCAGGGCCTATTCCCTATTTGATTCTCTAGGCTAGTGGTCCCTTTTTGTCTGGCCATGAATAGTGAGTGGGACCTCATGTTCGCCGGGTAGCCATATTTGCATGGAATTACATCAGTACATTAGTTAGACGAGCTGGTAGCTAGCTACCCCGATTCACACCAAGTTCTCTTTGTCGGGCATGGAGAAAGCTCCAAGGATTACCCTGGGGTTAGACCACTCTACGGAACCCCTTTTGACGGCTGCTCTGTGCTTGCCGGTATCTTTCGTTCTTCCGGCCAAGACCAATTCCGCCTAAGGTCATGATCGAGTCATGACGAGCTAGTTCAACTAGTTATTTGAACTATTCAATAAGAATATATAGGGATTTTCAATGCTAGAAATGCCCCCTATCTTAATTGGATCACGACTCATAGAATCTATTCTCGAAATTCTCCATTAAACACTTATGTAATTCCCAATGTTAAGATTACAAATACTAATCAATAAATTAAATTACTGACGAATTTAACTTAATGATTAATTTCCTTTAGAGCACTACTTAACTTATTTCATGTGTTGGATTCATAAATCCACTTGCAAGGTTTGACACAATGAAAACTTATAAGTTTCTCAAAAAGGCATATCAATCAATCTCTATAACGAGACATGAATTCCATCAACTAACTTATTATTTCAGCAATATATATTATTATCATCCAATCTACCAGGCATATTGACCCATCTTAGAATCTCACCTTTTAATAAATCAAAACGATAATTAATATATACAGATCATAATAGTTATATCAGGATTAAGAATATAAGTACATTTAATAGTTTAGAGAATATGTTTTTGTCAGCCAGTCTAAAACAACTATCTCTACTCGGTC
>NW_006239189.1:846416-872032 GCF_000226075.1 Solanum tuberosum | reverse complement strand
CATCCTAGATTGTGAACAAAAAACTTTATACTTACAAGAACCGATGATTTAATCATCTGTGTATAAGCTAAAACTCTACACACTAAATCATCTACTATATAAGTAAACAGACACCTTAAATGAATATATGATCTATTAAAACTAAGCAAATATTTATTCTATAACAAATATTATATCTTAACATATGGTTAATAGTATATATCACAACATAAAGTATAAATACAAAAAAGATGTATATACTTGTGTAAATACAAATTTTGGGATAAAGAAGTAATGAACATTTACTGGTTAAAAACGATACAAAAAGAACCAAACAATAATAACATACCTAACGAAATCCCACTAAATGAGGTTTGGGAAGGATAGAGTATACACAGACGGCAGAACTTACCACTACCTCGTAGAGATAGAAAGGTTGTTTCTCAATTATTGAAGAACCAAAGATAATTAAATTTGTGTCTAATACGAAAGATTAATCAAAACCAAATACTCCCCACAATCAAATTATCTTGCAAATAGTACTATAAAAGTATTAAATTTGGAGTATTATATTGAGAAATGTTTTTGGGCAATTAAATAAAATTTAAAAAATAAACCCACTAATGATTTGTTGGTAAGAGATGCGATTTGCATAGATCAGACTAGAGATATTTTTTTTAATGGTCATGTAGATCTTCTTTTATGGATGTTCCAAGAAGATGAAACACTTAAAGGTGAAAAACTAAACAAATTAATTATTAGTTAAAAAAATAAACGGCGATATACTAACATAAATCAAAGGACAAACTATGTTGTTCTTCTCGTACTCATAAGAGAGTTGTCTGATTTTTTATTTTTTATTTTATTTTCATTTTATTTTTATTTTTGTCTGATTCACATTCTAATTATTTGCAAATTATAGTGTAGGAATAGTTTATACGATAAGATCATTTGTCTCTAGATCTTATAATATATGCTTTTTTATTTTATAATAACCTTTCGTATGAAATAATGCATTTGTATTCTCCTATGTGGTTTGCGAGCTATTGCATAGGAGCGGGAGTTTACCCTGTGTGCACCCAAAGGGTAGCGGCTGTGGGTTTCCCTTGTCGTCAAAAAAAATAAAAAATGCATTTGTATTAGTACTACGGCTTTTTTATTCCAGTTTTGAACTTCACATAATTTATGTGATATTTAATGCTGAAAACAAAATAATGTAGTATAAAGCATATGGACAATGAAAAATGTAATTTTAAATACAAAATTTTACAGTGAAAACCAAATGATATATATACACATTATTTTATATCATGAACAACTTCTCTCCCGTAGAACTATCGAACATGATATGTATTACTTGTGCATGATTTAATATTTACATAAGTGAGCATGACTCATATCCAAATCAGCTACCAAACGACCCGAAGAAAATGATTTTCCACCCTTTTATCTCTAGTTTACAATTTTTAAATTAGTAAAGAATTGCACGGTGCTCCATAAGATTCGCATATAATAAAACTAGATGCGAATAGCCCCCACAAAATAAAATAAATAGACCAGAAATAGATTCTTTTAATCTAACAAGTCTCGTAAGAGGACAAAAGTTTGATAGCAACAGCTAGTGAAACTGCCGTCTAACGACAATAAATAAAGCTTTCAAATTTCAATCATTCACTACACAGTGGTCCAGATTTATTCTTCTCCTCTTTCTATGGCCCAAAAACACTATTACAAAGATTTTTATTCTTTTAAAATTTAAATCTGGGCTTTGGTATCAAACTTCTCTGAATAAGTACTACATCAACTAACTAACGCGAACTGGATGGCCTTGTTGATGAGACTACTAATATACAATTAGACTACGAACCACGTTTTTCACTGGCCAGAATTGAAATGGTGAAACCTTGATCGCGAACATCAACTCATGACATAGTGCTAGGTCAAGGGTTCACTAGCGTGGCGCTCCATCAGTCTAGCTTGGCATGTGTTTCTGCTTTTTGGTATTCAGGAAGTCCCCGTTCGAGTGCAAGCAGCCTCCACCTGTCCCTAGGAAGTCCACAGTTACCTACCAGACAGGGAACAAACAGAAAAGTATTATTGAACTGCATTTTCTGAATAATTAATGAAGAGTATGAATGCCTGACTAGTTTTGTTTATTTGATACCAAATCATTAGAACCTGCAATCACACAGATCTAGCAATAAGTGAAGACGCGAAAGAACATAAAGAGAGATCAAACATAAACATAAAGACTAAAGAGAGGTCTAGCAATTAGAAACCAATGTGCTTAAGCTAAGGCAGAACATAAACATTAGACCATCAAAGCGGAAGTGCTTATTCAAAGTAGTACAGAAATAGATGAGTCATCAATTAATTGGTAATAGGTCAATTATAGATTATATAAAGAATTCATAAGTGGCCAAATTCAGGGAATCAGTTGCAGAATACAAATTGAGCAATCACATCTTTCAGTACCAACCACTACTAAATATTTAATTAATCACACCAGCATCATAGTGATGAATGACCTGACCATAATAAGAAAACAATATTCTTTCATATGAGAAAGGCTGGTCAACAATGTTCAAATGGCAGTACCAAGAAAATAATATAAAAAGGGAAAGAACGAATAAGGACGAGCCGTTCACTAACTTTAAAACAACCATCAGGATGCTCATTTTTAACATAATAAGGAACAGAAGACCACTATGACACAGCATAACAGAATACAGCATATGCAAAGAAGTAAACATAAGAAGTGACAAAGATATGCCCTTAGATCCAGGATCTTGCATCATATTCCTATCAAAGATAATCAATCCCCTACTGGTGAAACAATAGAACTATCACTAATGAGAGACCATCAAAAACCACCTTTTTTTTTCTTTTTAAGGTAAAATGAATTTTATTACCACATCACCCAGAAGGTGCCTCAAAAAGTTGGAACATGCTAGTCAAATTGAAAGCATACTTCTATGAGTTTATTCATTTAGAGCTATGTTGCTCCAACATCATACAGTATTAAAGCATTTCCCATCTATTGGGGAAAAGCAAAAGGCAATGTGAAATATCAAAAGAAGCAAATCTTTCGCTTCAGGTCTTACTAAAAAATCTAGGCTGCAAGGTATGAAAAAGATCGAGGAAAATTATTTAAGCACCATATATACCAATTTCATCACCGACCAAGGGTAATCAAAGAGCTGGTTTTCATAAATTTACAACAATCGTCTTCACAGATACTGTGCCCAAAAACACTCACACAAATAAAACCTATCTGGATAAACCTCACTTAAATGTTTTCCCCTTAGTTGCCCCCTGTGCTCAGATGTACCTAAACCCATCAAAGGTTAAAGACGGCCATTTAATTTCCAGGCTAGTTTGTACTTTTGTAACGATAAAAAAAAAGGTTCTTCTTTTACCTTTTTCATTGAAGAAGATCTACTAATGCAAATATAATAAACTCAAAGGGAAACTCCAGATTGACCAATAAAACTAGCAGGGAAAACAAGAGAACAGTTAATGACAAGCATTAATCATCCAGTAAGGTTTGTCAGATTATGCTTGGCAGGTAACATCATCAAGAAAATCTATAAGAGCCTTGATCCAAATTCCAATCATCAAGGTTCTACTGGCCTTGATCAACTTGGCAATACTCTTACGAGAAGAAGCAGATTACAGTTCATGAATGATTCCCATTTCTATCAGACCAATCCAGACACGACAACCAAAAAAAGAAAAGAAAAACTTAAACTCTCTTTATTTTCTCATTATATTGTGAAGACCATATGTGCTTGGGGAAGGATCGGACAACTTTTGAGTAGTTAATAAAAAAGCACGATCCAGTTCGTGAAGCATCCTGCATTCACATAAAGTTTGAGGAAGGGCCACAATGTAAGCAGCTTATGCCTTATCCTAATGCAAGCATCAAAAACTTACCGTGGCTCAACCCCATGAGTAGTTAATAAAAAATTATGATGCAGATGTTATTAGCAAAATTGCTCCTTATTAACTGGCCTTACAAGATTGAGAAGCTCAATTTGTAATACAGCGCTTCCTACAAAGAAGTTGAGAAGCTCAATCTATAACATCGCACTTCCACAAGCTGCAGACTACTACAGCCAAGCATTTGCTCATAGGAATAGCGTGCCAAATTCTTTAGTGAGAGTCAGAATATTACTAGAAACAGAAAATAAAAGAGAAATGAAAAACGGGTCAATTTCGAGACACTGATGTGTTCATTTCTTAGATAAGTTTATATAACATCCCACAACAAGAACAGAAATTACAAGATCTGATAAGCTTCGAACATGAGCTAATAACAGATGCAAAAGTGCAAAGAATACAAAGTGCTACCTATACAAATGCACCTAACGATATAAAAAGGAAAGAGAAAAGAGCTTACCCTTTCCCCTTCTCTCTCTTTATTCAGTATCTGATGGCAAATATGATGAATCAACAGGGTATCCAACTTCATGTGCTAAATTCTGTAATCCTGGCTTCAATTCCCTGTTGTAAAACTCCTCATACTCCAAGCTGTCTCCTCCTTTCTTCTTCACTTCAACAACTCTCAACGATGGCGTCAACTCAAATATCTCAGCTGCAACTGTCAACGGCCCCTTTGCACCTTCCTTAGACCCCTCCATACTCACTTTACAATCCTTCTTCCTTACTGCAAAGCTCACAACTTTAGCAATTTCCTCCAACTTATTTATGATCTTGGGCACAGGAGCCCCGGATACAAACCTTGCCCCATCTCCTCCCTCCTCAAACAAACCGGACAAATCAAAGCCACGGGAAAATGAAATAATATCAAATGCATTCAAGCTAGCTGGCCTAGGCAAAGTAGCTGACCTCCTTCTGATCTCTATTTCAGACTCAGACTCTGATCTATCAGACGAATAATCAATCCCACCATACTCATCATCATTTATACTACACAACTTATCATCCTCAATATAAAATTTAACATGTTTAAAACCCTTCTTGAACCACCTATTATTCATAATCTCCTGAACAGTAATCCTGGTTTCGGGATTAATATCAAGAAGGTGCTTTAAAAACCGAGTTAATTCAGGTGAAAACCACCTGGGACATCTAAATTCACCCCTATAAATCTTCTTGTACATAGCCATAACATTCTGATCATGAAATGGTAAATACCCTGCCATTAGCACAAAGAGTATCACCCCACATGACCAAATGTCTACTTTGGCTGCATCATAACCCTTTCTTCCTAACACCTCCGGCGCCACATAAGCCGGAGTACCACAGAAAGTATGAAAGAGCCCATCTTGCTTTATCTGCTCTGAAATGGCACTAAGGCCAAAATCAGAAACTTTGACATTCCCATCTTCATCTAACAGTATATTTTCTGGCTTTAGGTCCCTATGGTAAACACCCCGGGCATGACAAAAAGCGATAGCAGAGATTAACTGCTGGAAATATTTCCGAGCAACTTCTTCCTTAAGCCTGCCTTTGGCAACCTTATTGAAGAGCTCACCGCCTTTGACATACTCCATGACAAAGAAGATTTTGGCTTTGGTAGCCATAACTTCGTACAATTCAACTATATTTGGATGCCTTACTCTCTTGAGAATTGAGATCTCACGTTTTATGTGATCAATAAGACCCACTTTCAAGATCTTTTCTTTATCAATCACCTTAATCGCTACGCTCTCATTCGTCTTCACATTTCTAGCATGGTACACCTTAGCAAAAGTACCATGCCCTAGTAATTTCCCAATTTCATACCTGCCCAACAGAAGCCCCTGATTTTCCTTCTTGCTCAAACTCCTCGTCGGCGCTAGGTTGCTGCTGGTACTGGTGCTGGTGTCGCCGGCGGTAGCGATGCCGGCCATGGATTCTGCAAACTTTTAACAAAAAATATGTATAGTTGAATTTTTTTCCTAAAAGAACCAAACTTTATCAAAAGGGTGCTTCCAAATTGCGATCAAAAAGCCAAAATATCAGATGGGTAATTCAAAATTTGCAAAAAAGGGGTAAAATATCGAAAGGGTCGTTTGAAGATTTGCGAAAAAAGGGGGAAAGGGAAGGCCAAAAAGATCAATAGGATTAGTTGACAGTCAGCCTAAATAATGGTTTTTTTGAGGAGAAATTGCCATTGAAATGGTGAGCTGTCGTGTAGTTGGAGATGTTGATGTTATTGAGCTATTTTTAGGTTTCAAGGAAAATGATTGTGTACAGAGCTGTACCTGAATGTATGTATACTCTATATCTATATATTTGAGTGGTGTAGGATTAACGCAGGGTGCGGGTGATGCGTATAAAGAGGATTTATATATATATAACTTTGTGGGGGAATCCACAGCTGGAAAAATACGCAAGTTAATTGTCAAAATTGAAAAAGGGTTTTATATAGAAATATTGATTATCAATTTTATTCTTGAATTATTATTTTGATTTTATAATATAAATGAAATAAACTCTAATTTTTATCAAATTTAGGAGAGTTCAACACTTATCTTCACTTTTTTATTAAGAGTTTGAAAACACTTAATATGTCATATGACATATTGGAATGTATCTAAATTTAATTAATCAAATAAAAAATGTCTTTAAAATTGTCAAATGGTTGAAGAAAGAAACTAATGCGTCAAGTTTAAGAATGTTTCAATATTACTCTGTTTTATATGTGAAAAAAATAAAAAGGTTTTATATATAATATATATTTCTCTTTTTCTTTTCTTTTTTAAAACAATAAATAAATAAGAAAAGAATGATGTTAGAGTCACGTGATATATATGTGATTGTTTCTTACGTGGATGGATTTAATTGGTTTTGAAGATGTATGGTGTGTGTTGTTCTTTGAAGGAAATTTCTCGAAAAAATATCCTATTTTTGGGTCAAATTTCTTTTTTTTTTTTAGAAAAATTAGGTAACACAACAAACTAACACCAAATATTTACCCGAAATAACGGTAATATATATTTTAAAAAAATTACAATAGTATAGGATTTTATCCATATGGATATTATACGTGCGACTATAATATATTTGCTATACACATGATAAACTTCAATTGGGTATACTAATCCATAAATCACACAAGAAAAAATAAATTACACCAAATATATTTTACTATTAATGTGCGTGTGAAAATATAAACAGTCGCTACATCTCATAAATATAAGAATTATAGCTATGTTTCACAATTAGAAGCCAAACTAAAGCAATATACAAAAAAAATCTCTTTTTTTTTCCTGTTCTTTTTCGTAAAAAGGAGTTTTATTCATATTATTGAAGGCTTTACAGCCACTAAGATTTGTACGATCACGAGATAATGGTGAATTATTGAGCCATTGAGGTTTTTTTTGGGTGGGCTATGAATAATATTTATAAATACTAAATTTTCTTGTATTTGCAATTATTAAGAGGTAAAAAGATGGTAGCTGTAGTTCGTCCATAAATTGGCGAACTGTCCATTTTGGTGTATGTTTTTAGGGAGGATTCCTTTTGGTGTTTAGGGTTCAAAAAACGTCCGTTTTAATGTCGAACTCTAATTTGAATACTCTCTTTCTTGAATTGTTGTATTTTTTTATTTAAAAAAAGGCAATTAAAGCTTCAACAATGAGGTGAAACTTCATGTAGTCAACTCCTTTTAGCTTTAAATACTAATCATTTACCACAATTTCAATCAAATACTATCAGATCATCTATTTAAGTATTTTCAACTTTATAAACATGAATTTTATTTTACACCAAAAAAAAAAAAATACCTTTCATGATTAACGTGATTTTTTGGATTGTGTATCTTCATTTTCTTAAGTCTAATTGAAACATGCTATTGTTGAAATTGAGTGAAAAAATGAGAAAATTAAATAGAATTAGCATTTGTCTATGGAGAGTTTGTGTGTGTCACATTTAATACACTACACATACAATCTTTCATTATTATTTTTATTCGGTATTCGATATTCATATTAAAATTCGACTAAATAGGAATTTGCACATTGTATATGATTCATTTTAATAGTGGTACATCCAATTGAAGAGATTTCAACCATCTCACCACAATCCAAATTGATATTACACGCATTATCTACAATTGCTTTGTTTTCATTTTAGGATATAAAGAATGAGTTTTGTCGAGTTGAATCATTGATACTCTTCAACTTACATTTACCAAAATTATCGATATATCTCTTATAGTGGTACATAAACTCAGAATTAAATATGTACCAACCTAAGCCAGATATGTAGACTAAAAATATCATTTTAGACTGCAATATCGTAATATCTTATCTTGAATTCGTGTCACATCTATTTCTTTCCTGAAATTTTGACATCTTATCTCTACTTTTTTATTTTTAGTTTTAGGAAAGATATGTTTGCTAACTTTCTGCTCTGGTCCTCATTCTTTTTCTTTTTGTTTTGTATGAAAACATAAATATCTCAAGGAAAAGTAAAATGTTCTCATCAAGATGTAGACTTTTCTTTTTCTCAAATCTTAATAATGATAGTGTAGTAATCATCTGAAAAATAATTAAAAGCATATATATACCCCAACTTTTTATATTTTATAAAAAATATCCATCATTTATTAATTCTAATTTATATTTATCGATCAAATTATTCCATTAATAACTAATAACTATTCTCCTTTGCTATCTATACAGAACGTGGCCAAAAAGAACAAGTGATTTTTAATGGGTTATAATTCATCCTAAATCAGTGACAAGTTTGAGTATGCGATAAATGTATTGGTCTTGTCCATATTGTTATTTTGTTGTTGTTGATTGTCATCAATTATATAATAAGGTTATTTTTAATGGAACATGTTCATTATAAAAATGACAAAACAAACTTAAAGGTATTTTTAATAATTTTTAGAACTTATGGGTATAAATAATTTTTTTTAAATAGTCAAATATTTCTTCCAAAATTTATGACCAAACGCATGGTGAAACTTCACCAAAAAATGAGTTGCCAAGAATATTTGAAAATTTGGGGTCAAACACTAACTAAGTCTCAGAAAATTAGATTTGGTGCAAAAAGAAGAAACTTCAATAAAAACCGAAAGTCAATAAAATAAAATTCATTTCGTTTCAATTTGTTTTTCTAATAATGACTTGTCACGACCCAGATCGTCGTAATTGGCACCCACACTAACTCTCTGGTGGGAGAACCATTACTACAATCCAAACCAAGCAACTAAACCAAAATTAAGGCATTTAAGTTACGGAAGCAAGTTAAATACTAAGGAAATAAAGAGGGAGTTCCCATAAACTCCAACAAAAGTCTAACAACGAACTAACAATGCGGAAGAAAATAACCTAGAACCTGGAAGTTAATGTACCAAAACATCTAACAATGAACCAAGTCTAAACAAGAAGGGATGCAACCCCCAACTAATGTACTAATAACTAATAGAACATAGTCTAAGTCCGGAAATGGTGGACATGGACGAAAGAGAACCCATGGCAGCCCGGAATAATTGGCTCACCCTTGAATTCGAACGATCATTGATCTCCTAATCGAGGTCTGTCAGTAGCCGCTTGAAGATGCCTTATACTCAACAAAAATAAGAGCAAGTGCAGTATCAGTACACAACCACAGTGTACTGGTAGGATCACGCGGCTATCCCACACTAAGTGCAACATAAGCAAGTCAAGACAACCATTATAATCACATGCATATATATCAACATATACAATATTATCAATATTTACGAACAACGAACAACTTCACATTTTATATCAAATCATTAGTCCTCTCATGGAACTCAAACCCAAATAATTAGTATACCGAAACGTGGTATCTGATCCCATAATTATGCTAGAACGTGGCAACCGATCCAAGTTAGTTATGCCGGAGCGTGGCAACCGATCCATTCAACACACCACAATCATAATCACAAGTATATCATTAAGATCATACATTTAAGTCATGATTTCATGGCAATCATCATTCCTTTATATCATTTAACATCAAGTGTGATCAACATTGCAACATTCATACATATCATAATGAAGCAAGAACAAACATACATCACACAATCATAGAATCACAGTCATCACCTACCTCGAAACAAGCTTGAAACCCTAAGAAACTTGATCCTTCCCTTTCTGGATTCGTTCCGCTTGTTCTTGGTCTACAAACAATCAATATAATACAGGAATCAATAAACAATCACTAATTACCCGAATTACTAAAAATTCTATGAACTCTAGATCATACCCATGATCCTAATTATCCAATTTAGGGTTGTTTCCATCATAGAATCTATAACAAAACCTTCCTCCATCAATATTCACCCATTCTATTACATTCTACGGATACAAAAAATGGATTCGGGGAGTGAAAAACTTACCTTTAGCCTCAAGAATGGTAGAAAAACGAGTAGGAGTCGCCTGGATTTGTTCCTTAGCTACTAAAAGTTAGAAAAGTGCATAATAAGGTCGTTTAGGGGTTTATTAACGACCTTAAGTCGCGTCGAGCCCGCCACAGCGGCCATCATCCCGCTGTAGCGTCCCCGCCAGAACGGCAAAATCCAGTGCCAAAGCGGCTGGAACGAAACAGAGAGCTATTTTGAGAAATCCAAAATCCCCATTTCACAACACACATCTCACCAACGACGCTCAGAAAAATAACCTTCACGCTAAGATCTATTCTAACCAACGACGCTCAGAAAAATAACCTTCACGCTAAGATCTATTCTAACCAACGATTCCGGGAGTTCTACTCACCCGAATTCAATTCCGTAAAGTCGTACGGATTCCTTAACGAGTTATCTAACTACTCATGCAATTAAAATAAAAAATGATTCACCCGATTGTTATCAGATTTCCCTACACCTCAAAGACTCCGATTTCGTCCAAATCTGGACTAGGTTGGGAAAATCCAAATACTACGAAAAAGTTTGTCGACCCAAAAAATTTTCCCGTTGGCATTTCTATAACGACAGAAACAAGTCGTTGCATGACTTGACACCAAGTTTAAGTAGAATTCTTTTTCTGAATTTTATGATATATATTTAATGTACTGAAATATTTTTTAATCATATGATATTAAACATATCATATGAAAAATTGAAATTATTGAAATATAATATCACCTTTTCCTAATTCAGAAAAACAAAACTTCTAATTTTCTTTTTAATCCTTTAGATTTCACTTTCCCATGGTGGACTTCTATCACTGATCATGGACTACAATGTCTTAATAAAATTAAAATATTAAGGAAACCAAAGTCATCAACGTATATATATTGCACACTTCTTATAATTTATTATGGATAGATAAATTAAAAGTAGCAAAGTCAACTTATGGTCGGTTTGGGATTTATGGATACGTATGCTTTGGAAACACTATTTTATTGCAACACTTTCAACGATTACAAAGGGTACGGTGTTAGGTATGGAGAGAACGTTTATCATTTTTATGAAAAATAAGTGAATAAATAAGTAAAAATATTGTCTCACAATAATTATATATATATATATACACACACTCTAGATAAATATTTATAAGTATGAAAGGTTGAAAATGGAGTCATATAGTAAAAATTACTTTTAGCGGAAATAAATATAAACATTTTTCATTTGTATGATGACTTGATTAATAAAATGACAAGAATAAATATTACTAGTTAATATGCCGGTAGAAATAAATTAATTAATTTCTACATCAAAGTTCATTTCGTAATCTCATTTATCAATTGTCGGTTTAAATTTTTAGGTCACCTACGTGCAAAGGTGTCACATCCATTCATTTATGTTTATGTATGAACTTCAACTGCTGTGTATTAATTAAATTGATTTCTTATGATAACTGATAACAAAGTTTTCGTAGAAACATCTCCTATAACCACTTAATAATTAAATATAAGAAAAAGATGTTTTAAAAATTTTGTATGTATAAAAATATATGAAAATCTCTAATAAAAATAAATATGTAAAGAGTTACAAATATCAAATTTAGTGAAAATGATCTTATAACCACTTGTACGACAAATAATCATGTTTACATTAGACATTGTGTAAATCATAAGAAACAGCTAATTGTGTTTGTCATGTAAAATGAACGCGTAAAAGTAGCCAAAAAGATGTTAAGTTGTTGCTTTCGTAGACATTTTTTTCATAAAAGGAATTTATGTTTAGAGAAGGTGTTTTATATATATATTGAATTTATGAGTTCAATTAATTTGAATTTATGTTGCTTAAAATTTATTCGACGGAGAAGGACACTAAACATATTTAAATTAAACAAGTTCCTAAATGTCATGTCTCATGGCGTAGTCGTAGCCATATATAGTCCAGGGTGGCCAATTGGGCACCTTTCATTGAAAATTATATTATGTATATAGAAAATTGTACGAAATATATAGGTCAAAAATTATTTTTTCATATATATATGTATAAATCTTGGATATTTTTAACGAAATTTCTGACTTCGCCACTGCGATACTCTTCTTAGTCTCTTTTTTTTTCTCCTGATCTAATAGTACAATTAGTAAAACTACTTTGAAGTAAATCATGACTAAATAACTCTGTTAATATGATTTTCTTTAAACAACCAAGGTTATGGAGAATTGATTTTCATATATAGCAGGATTTGATTTCCTACCAGACTTGGTCAGAGCACTAAGATTTTTAAAAAAAAATTGTCAACAATTATTATCTTTAATTAGAATATTTCTTTTATCCTGCTTTAGAGTCATACTTCAAGACTTATTTTGTACTATTTTATGGTTTTATTTTTAATCAATAATGTGTGGTTACTAATAACTAAACTTATCAGTAACCACACATTATCAATAAAAAAAAAATCATAAAATAGTGCAAATAAAATTGAGAATCTTTTTGATGAATTTGGGTATATTTAATGTATATAGGTGCTAATTATAAATGTTGGTCAATATATATAATTATATTAATACCACCGTCCACACTCCGGCCTTAATCCCCAGCACCACCCTTATCATACATAAAGACCGTTATTGAGTAATTAATAAAATTAATAAATATATAATGTGTAATTTACTAAAGTGACCCTATTTAATAAATGTCTTTTAAAAAATAAAAACTATTAAGAAGATGGAATATAAGGATATAATTTTAAAAACATATTAATTTTCATCTTAAATTTCTAATGCGACACTTATTTTGCGACACACAAACGTCGCTGCTAAAGATTGGCACTTTTTTTGAAGGAAAAAAAAGGAGATATTTTTTAAACTTCAGAACCACACAATTAATACAGGCTCCTTTTCTTCTCATTTAACCATACACCATTATGATCTGCTTTACTTCTCAAAGTTATTTGTTTTGGGCCATTTACTTTGTTGATCCATGTTGCTTAACTTAAAACTCTTTGCTTTCAAGTTTCAACTAAGAACTGATTGTGACTTGTGAGTTATGGGTGATATACAATCAAGCCCGGGTCAAAATGGATTAAGTTAATAAATAATTCATTCAAAAGTTAATTTATTCTAAAAAGAGCGTCATTGTCTAACCCATCAATTCTTACTAACACTTTGTTTGGATGATTGTTACATATTGTTTCATAATGTATCGTATCATATTGTATTGTATTGTATTGTATCGTACCATATTGTTTTAATAAATACAATGTTTGGATAGATTTTGTATCGTTCTCCGTCTTTACATAGTGCCACACATCCATAATTTGAATGATAAACCTACAAAAAAAAAAGTAAGATACATAGTAGATCTACAATGAAAATATAGGGTAAAAGATGAAATATAACTATTAAATAATAAATAAAAATAAAATGAGAAGAAAATATTAAGTAATGATGCGATCACACCAAATTGTTCATTACATAAAATAAGTTTTTTCACCGTTACCTCACGGTGGATTTATACTATACGATACAATAGGTTTTAAGTAACAATCAAAACAAACATTGTATTTAAACTAACAATACAATACAAAACAACGGGTAACAACCATCCAAACAAGGTGTTAGTTGTTATTGCTTTGATTGTTCTTTATATAATAAATTTTAGTAACTAATAAAATTATTTTTTTCTCTTTATAATAACTACATATAACATATCAAATAAAAAAGATATCTTTTTGAAATATTTGGCGAGATTTTTCATAGGTCAATTTGGGTTGCATATCAGTCCAATTTTAACGGGCTAAAATGGGTTGGACTGAAAAGGATTGAGCTGGTAAATAGACTGGCCCAATGAACTTCTGTACTAGAACCGTTTGGCTACTGATACCTGTAAATGGGCTAATAACAAGAGGATTATTTTGCAGACCGCTCAGTTAAACTCATGTCCATGGCCCAATAATAGTTTGGATGATTGACAAAAAAGCCCAATATAATTCATTACTGGGCTATTATTGAAGATAGCGCAAGTATATGGTAGAACTTAATGAGTTCTTCTTTCATCTTAGTTTATGTGATTAGTTTGAGTGAATACGTAATTTAAGTAATATTGAAAAACTTTGCAATATTTCAAAACTACCTTTAAAAAAGAGTATACCTTTGTGGACTTTTTGTCAAATAAGTAAAACCCAACATATTTAAAATGTTAATAGTGTCATTAAATATTAATCAAATAAACAAATGTGTTTTTCTTTATAGGACGGGCTAATAGTTATATAAATTGAGACAAATGATTAATGATCAAAATAGGTATATACCTTCAAGCTTCGAGGACAATACCCCACACCAAAAAACTTATTGACAAAAAATATGGGATAAACGATAAGATAAAATTAAATGATACGTAAGCGTAAAATGACAAAAAACAAAATAACAACACGATCACACCGAATTGATCCTTATATCAATCACTTTATGACATCTTCCTTTCCCATTCCAAATAGAATATTGGCTTGTATCTTTTTCTCTTTCAAGTTTGTTTAGTTGGAATTAGCATAAGCACAATTGTTGTACACATTGGAACATGTATACTTAGGGAATGATGACATTGACTATCAATAAAGCTATGTGAAAGCTTGATTTGACTAAACCAAATATTATACACTTGATTGAGGAGTAGATACAACTCAAAATGGAAAACCTAACTCCAACTTTCTTCAACAGTTCAACTGCAATAGCCCCAAATCCAAAAACCAAACCCCAATATCATTTGCAAGTCAAAAAGAGAAACTAATAAAATAAAGTAAGTCAAACATCTAACAAAAAATAGAAAATAAAGGAAATTAAATGTTTATGAATCAAAAAAAGTGGGATAATATTAAGTGAATGTGGAAGATAGGTATTTTGAAATGGAAAAGGTGAAAATAATATTATTATTTTTTCACATTCTATCTTTCCTAAAAATAGTGGTGGTGGTGGTGGTACAAATTAGTCAAAAGTTGAGGGAGAGGTAAAAAAGTGGGACAAAAGTGATACTACTTCATAGTTTTCATTATTTTAATAAAACAAGTATTTCCTCCTATCCATATTAGTGTGTTTTAGATATAATACGTATTTTTTATATGTAATTTTTTGGTTACGTAAAACCCACATATTAAATAAGTGTAAAATTAATTAGAATAAAAAATTATAACATCTTTTTTATTATACAATATTATTTTAAACAAATATAAAAACCAAAAGCACCATGAAATATGAATCAGAGGAAGTACATTTTAGGGACTCCACTACTTAAATAGGATCAATTTAAGAGTTATACATTGATTGTGTATAATATATCATATTCAAGAGGTGATGATATATCAAATTATAAGCCTATGTGTTGGAAATGTAAGTGTGGGAATTTTTTCTTTAATCCTTGATTAAAGATGGAAGGGATCTTTTTTTTTTTTTGGTATGGAGAAAATAAGTTTCTTCAATTGTCTATATACATGAATATTAAGTTTGATCACCTTAAGCTTAGCTTATAGCTAGGTTTTGTAGGTTTTTGCATAATCAAGATTTGTGATGATGCATATTTTGTATATATCTTAATTAGCACTTTTGTAGTACCATCTTTTCCTCTTTCTTTTTTTTTTTCTCTTATGATAAGAACACTTCTAATTTAGGAAGTGAATTGAGCTAATTACAAGAGATTAAATTTTTTGGATTTGCTAAAAAAAAATACATTGATTGTGTAAAACATTTGCACCTCGAGTCACTCAAAAGATAGTTGCAGACAAACTTTTATAATATTATTAGTAATTGATAAGCATATACAAATAATAAATTAATACGTTATAATAAGTTAAATTACATTAATATAATGTATACAATTAAAATATATTTATTTTTAATTGATAAGGAAATCTGCTATTGCTATTCTTTGAGTGCGCTTAGATAAAGGGAAACTTACATAAATATATTATATCAAAAAAGTATTTTCATTTATAGCAATAACATTTTTGTTACTTGATCACTTTTAATACATTTATAATACAGTTTTAATACATATTACAAAGAACAATTTATTATTCACATATAATACAAGTTTTATTGATGGATAATACATTTATCACACATTTTAATACACTTATAATACAATGTGTCAATTTCTTACTAATCAAGCATAATATATTTTAAAAAAACAATTATAACACATATATATATTGCATACATAATTCACTTTTAATATATATTGCAGATTTAACATAATATTGATATGTATTACTATAAATAGTAATAAATAAAAAGTATCGTTAAAATCAGTAATTATTTATTAAATGATACCCATTCAAGTAATTTTTCCTAAGATAAATCTCGCTTCAATGTAGTAGCGCGCAAACCACAAAATAAAGATAAATCACACTAGATAAGTCTCATGCAACAAACTCAACCAAAAAAAATATGCACAAAATTTCGAACCTAAAACCCATTCATGAATATTTTCTTTCAAGGTCCCATACCATCACAATTCACATTATCAGTTAAACAAAGAAACGGCATTGTTCTCTAGTTTTTGTATTAAATAATTACAAATTGAATCATCTCTTGCTTATACTAAAAGAAAATGAAAAAAGTTGTAAACAATAAGAGAAAAAACAAAGTTTGAATAAATTGACTATTGAGTACTATTGAAAGCAGCCAGGTTAAAGACTTAAAGGGGTCATATTTGCACAAACTGTGAGAGAATTAGAAGCAAGAAACAATGGTCCTGAATTTATTAAAAGTAGTATATAATTTAATATAGTGACTCCAAATGGGGAATCCACTTTCAGGTAGATAGTTGGTATATTTATATATTTTTGAATTTTAATTCGAAAATCTTAGTTGTCATTCCATTTGGAAATTTATGTTTGGCTTCACACGAGGTTAGGTGAAGTCATATTGGCTATACATTGTCATTCTCTCAGAAATTATTAATAGTAATAATAATATAACAGCACATTCTTATCTAATTTATATAATTATATTTTTTAGAAATTATAATTAATATTTACTCGTTGGAATTAAAATTTAGTGGATAATCACAATTTTCTTGTTTATTTATATAGTAAATGGGCTAAAATTACTAAATTCAGTTGACCGTGTGTCTTATCTCGTACCTTCACCAAGTAAAATCATGGTTTGAGCATGGTCCATTGATTGGAGTCGTAAGAGTAAATTTGGAGGGGCAAACAAGGAAACATAATAAGATATATTTTTTTATTAAGATAATCAAATTATAAAAATGATTAATATTTGAAATTTGATAAAATAATAGAGTACTACTTATTTTATTTTCTAAACTTTTTTCCGGGGTAGAACGATGCTTCTCCTTATTATACGCATTGAAACTTGTTGTCATGTACGTTCCAAATTGATTTTTCGTCCATCATATATTTTTTGGGGACATTGAATTCAACATTTTTGGAGTTTTATATATGTATATGAACGTAAACATGGAGTTTGTAATTTACTACACCTATTACTTGTCCACTCAAATTATATGACTTTGATGGAGTCAAGGTCTTTTCTCAAAAAATTGTGGCATGATTATTGTCATTATATGCTTGAATTTTATAACGTGTATATATTTTTGTCCATATATTTAACATCCTCTTCGAAGAAACAATCACAATGCAGACTCCTTTGTTAAAAAAGAGTTGCAGAATATTTTCTAAAAAAATTGTAAAGATTCAAGTACTCATGTCTTATGATTAATTTGATTATTATTAGCTGTAGATATACATGTGAAGAATATTAAATTTTGGAAGAATATCAAATTTTTAATTCATACTTTAAAGAGTATAGTGAATTCAATGATATGAATTTAAAGATAGAACTACCAAAATTATATCTTGGAGGTGCTTTTTAGTAGTTGAAGCATGTGAATCCTCCGAAGAGAACGCAATATACCCTCTCTGTCCAATAATAATTGTCCGTTATTGACTTGACACATCTCTTAAGAAACAACAAATAATAAGGGTAATATTATTATATTATCCTCTGACTTTATTAAATTTAATGCTTTGAAAAATATGTTAGATGATAAATAATATTTAATAGTAAGAGTAAAATAGATACAAAAGATAAATTATCTCTTGAATTTCTAAATTAAACAAGTATTGTTGGATAAGTATTTTTAATGTACAACTATTATTAGACGGAGAAAGCATGATTCTTAAATACCAGCATACTTTTTTTTAGAACTCTTAATATTTAGAATTTATTATATTTACACTTTCCAGTACAGATTTAGAGCTATTAATCATTTACTATATCAATAATCTTATTCTGAGTAACTTTAGCCTAGTTGCCAACAGGAAGAAAAAAAGAACAGCCAAAAAAATGACAAATAATTGGGATAGTGATGACTGATGTTTTAAAAAAAATAATTCTGCCTAATAAGTTTATAAATGAGTCACTAGAGAATGAATTGACAAGGATAAGAAACAGGTCAAACTAGGTCTCTCAGGCACCGTTTGGTACCGAATACGCGTTTTAATATTGGAGTAGAAATTTGTTTAATGTAATTTTATGAGTGACGTCTTAAAAAAATAGAGTATACATATAAAGTAGCAACTATTATCTTTATTTGCAAATACTATCTTTATTTGTAGGGTGATTATTTTTGATAGATTCTTAATTCAAAAATAAAATAACCAAGATATAAAATAAAATTTGTATGTACTCATATTTGTATAATAAAAAAATGTATTTACCAAAAAAACTTATTTTACATTTATTGATTTGATATGAATTATGATATAAATAATGTTTATCACTATATACGTGATAATTTCCCATGATTTACCTCTTTGTTTCTACCTTCAATCACCGTGATTATTTTATTTATTTATTTATTCAAAAAAAGAATGTTGCGATTTTTCATAGGTGAAGACTGAAGAATCACCGTGATTATTTTATTTATTTATTTATTCAAAAAAAGAATGTTGCGATTTTTCATAGGTGAATTCTAAAGAATAATCTCTGACCTGAGGTTTATTTCCAGTAGGGTAATTAAGGTTGAATTTTTACCAACAAGGATACTTCAAACTAACCCCAATCACATGGAGAATTTTAGTTATCTAATTGGATTGGTCATACGAATTTTTACACTATTAATGAGGATTTGGTTTCAAGTTATAATATTTTCCTCATTCATCTTTCTATGTTTTGATTTCACCTTATAATCTAGTCTTCATTCGTCTTCTTATGTCTAATTTTAGAAAAATCAATACACTTTAATTCAGTTGGTTTATCTAATTTTTCACAATGAGAATTTATCTTTTTACCTTGTAATCTCCTTTTCTCACCTCCGATTATTTTTTTTATTTACAAAAAGTAAAAAACAAAAGAGCTTTGATTAAATCCGAATAGCGTACGAGTGGGCCCATTCAAGGTGGCACGCCCAACAAAATTTTCTCCATACTCACAATTCAAATTCAATTTTTTTGATTAAGGGTGAAACAGTTCCACCACCGCACCACAACCAGGTTAGAATTTGCTTTAAGCAAATGAATGTTTGAAAATTCTATGCTTAAAACTCCAAAGGAAGTTTAGGTTCAACAAACCCTCTCACAGATCCACATATATTTGTCCATCTCTCTCTCTTTCCAACTCTACTATTACTTGTTTCTTTTTTTCTCTCTCCATATATAAATAAAACCAATTATATTGGACTTACTTACCTCCACTTGAAATCCCCTTAATACATCTACTCTTATCAACTCTATATGGCATTTACATCAACTACTTCCAACTGAAAGAAACAATCACAAGTCCCACAAACAAAAAATGAAAATCTTGTTCACACTCTTCATCTTTCTTTCTCTTTTCACATTCTCAAAATCAGAATCCCCTTGCAAAAACAACACAGATTTAGATTTATATCTTGTTTCCAAGGCTTTCAGTTCTGTTTATGGTTTCAACATCTCTTGGTTCAACTCAAACTGTTCTTCTCCAATAACTGAAATAAACTTATCTTCAAGAAACCTCACTGGCATAGTTTCATGGAAGTACTTAACAAATTTGTCTCATCTTCATACTATAGATCTATCAAATAATTCCTTAAAGGGTTCTGTTCATCCTCTGTTTTGGTCCATTTCATCTTTGGTTCAAGTCAATTTGTCAAAGAATAAGCTAGGTGGGGCTGTTGCTGTAGCAAGATCATCATCATCTATTCAAAGACTTGATCTTTCTTTCAACAGGTTTACCAACTTAGGCTCTGTATTTTATGGTTTTCCTAATCTTACTTCTCTTGACCTTTCACATAATGATATCAAGTCTTTACCTTTTTGGTTTACCAACCTAACTAAGCTTGAAAATTTGAGCATTTCTAGCTGTAACATTTATGGTAATCCAGAACCCCTTTCACATATCAAGTCACTGAAGCATTTAGATGTTTCTGTCAACCATATGGATGGTAAATTTCCTAATGATTTTCCTCCTCTGTCTAGTCTCAATTTCTTGAATATCTCATTCAATAACTTCACTGGGGAAATACCCAAAGACCAGTTTGCTAAATTTGGGAACTCTTCTTTCATTCATGCTGGGCACTTGCAAATCAAGAATCTCTTACCAAATCCCAAGAATTCCTCACAGTTACACATTAAAAATCATAACTTTACTACCCCAACACACAAAAAAATGTTGCCTTCGAGACACAAACCTATCAAACCAAACACACACAAGAAAAGGCCCAAATCAAGAAAGAAAGTTTTAACCATAGCTATTTCCTCTGCTTCAGCATTTCTAATCTTGGCCATGGGGTTAGTCATTTTGTGTCTATACAAGAGGAGAAAAACATTGGCTAGGAAGAACAAATGGCTAATTTCAAAGCCAATACAAATACCATTTAGAATGGACAAATCAGGGCCATTTTCATTTGAAACAGAGTCAGGGAATTCATGGGTTGCTGACATAAAAGAACCAAGTTCAGCAGCTGTAGTTATGTTTGAGAAGCCATTGATGAACCTAACATTCAAAGACCTCATAGCAGCCACAACTCACTTTGGAAAAGAGTCATTGTTAGCTGAAGGAAGGTGTGGGCCCGTTTACAGAGCCGTACTTCCAGGTGACCTCCACGTGGCAATCAAGGTCTTGGAACATGCTAGGGAACTAGCCCATGATGATGCTATTATCTTGTTTGAACAACTCTCCAGGCTTAAGCATCCTAATCTGTTGCCTATTTCTGGTTACTGCATTGCAGGTACTAATCTTCTTTCACTTATTACAGCATCTTCTGTTAATAAGTACAATTTATGTGATACAATTCGAATTCTAGCAGTAAAAAATATCTAGAGGTGAGCATATTGAATGCATTCACGTGGGAGGATGGGATGAGAAATAGGACAGACAGTAGTAAATGAGACAGAAATCTTTGCAACCATAGAAACGTAGGCAGTAGTTATGATTACATACAACAAGATGAAGCAGTAAATAGGAATGCGTGACTTATTTGGATGTTAGTACTATGACTACATCATTCAAATTATATGTGCTTTTAATGCTCTTTGTAAATTGTGTCCATTTTTTACCCTACAAAGTCAAACTTTCAAATCTTATGCCAGATTGGGATTTGAAAAATACTGAAACTGCAGTATGGTTTGGTTCGCAGAATTACGATAACCAATGATATTCTATGAATTGAGATATTTCACGACATTTATTTATCGTGAAATTAAAATGGTAGAATAAAAAAAAATTGTGATTAATTAATATCTCAAACTAAACATGGAAAAAATTAATTTTTAATTTTATTTCGAGATTATTATTTGTATCACATATATCACCACGACATTTATGATGATGCTCTTGGTAAATTGTGTCCATTTTGCACGATAAGGTCAAATCTTTAAAAATCTTACCAGATTGGGAGTTCTACTGTTCAGCCTTGATTTATGATTTTTGGAAGAATGTTGCACAAATATTATCCATAAAGTATTATTTTATGGAGGCGTTATTGAATTAAAAAGATAAGAGGATATTTTAAAAGCATTAATGGTTCAGAAGAATGTCATTTTCAATTGAAAATGCTTAAAGTTGGAAAATTATTTCATGACATGCATTGATTGATCAATTGTAGTATCAAAGTCCTTGTCAAATATTTTTGGAAGACTTTTCTAGCTAGGAACCAAATTGCTCCATTTGATAAGAACAGAATCCAATTATATTTTCTTTCAATTAAGTCATATTTAAAGCTAATTTAATACTTCCCTTTGATGCAGGGAAAGAGAAGCTAGTCTTATACGAATTCATATCCAATGGTGACCTCCACCGATGGCTACACGAGCTTCCAACTGCTACCACCAACGTGGAAGATTGGACAACCGACACGTGGGAGTTACAAAACGGTTCTCAAATTACGTCACCCGGGAAAATGGAATGGCACACGCGCCACCGTATTGCCGTTGGCGTAGCGCGTGGACTAGCCTACCTCCACCACGCGCAGTCGAAACCTGTGGTCCACGGTCATTTGGTGCTATCTAATGTCTTACTAGCCGATGACTTTGAGCCTCGGATAGCCGATTTTGGATTGAGCCAAAACCAAGCCGAGGGATCTAGTGAGACGGATGTGTACGATTTTGGAGTCGTATTAGTAGAGCTATTAACAGGGAAAATCGGCTCGGATGAGACGATTAAATGGGTGAGGAGGCTAGTGAAGGATGGACTTGGAGCTGACGCGCTTGATTCGAGACTAAGACTCGGTGGTGACTCAGTGAGTGAGATGGTGGAGTGCCTCCGAGTTGGGTACTTGTGTACGGCGGAGACCCCAAATAAACGGCCTAGAATGCAACAAGTTTTAGGTTTGCTAAAAGACATACAGCCCCACTACCAACTCGGGAAAACGCAAAATTTATAATCTTTAGGTAAACCACTCTCACTCCAGCGCGTGATTTACACGACGAGGAAGATTGATTGGCAGCATTGCATTATTGTACTCCCATGTGTTTGGTTGACCATTGAAAAGTCAAAAGTACAAGGCATCTATTCCACTTCATCAATGGTATTTAGTCACGTGCAGATCACGTGATGAAGTGCAGTGAGAGGAACATGTTTGCTTGCTTGTCTCATTTTATTCTCTCTTTTTTTTTTTTTTTTTTGTAGTTTTGTATAGTATTAAATTAGAAAAATGAAAAAAAATTGTGGGTAAATCTTTTTTTTTTATATATAAATATTTTATTTATTTATTTAGGGGGTGTATTTTGAAGTGGAGCAGAGAAGGCAGAGAATCCCACTAAGGGGCTTCTAAGGGGCATTAGAATCACCAACTTCTTTAATTTTCTTTTCTTTTACCATCTTTATTTTTTTCTCTTTAATTTAAACTTTTCTTGTTTGTTTGTTCTTTTTCTTTTCTATTTATTGCTTTATTCCCTTCATTTTATTATTTTATAGGAGCAGTCTTTAATTTTTTGGTAGAGAGGACAAAAGGGAGTGATGATAGATATAATAAAAGTGAGGTTTAGAACAATCTTTTATAAAGTGATTGGGTCAAATATTAAACCAATGAAGGTATCCCATGAGGACTTTTTACTATCTTATTATTTTCATTATATTTAACCTTTGAAGCATTTGGATGCCACCAAGGCCATATGATGGGGTGGTGCCTCTAACCTTCAAAAAAATAAAAATAATTCATGGATTTGAAATATGAATAGTCAATTTTGTAGGCAAAAATTCCACTCTATCAACTAGTAGAACATAATTTTGACTTGTTCTCAATGGCAGATATGATATTAACAAGAGAGGAATATTCTTCCTTTCTTTTATTGACATGTTTACTTCTTGATATTTGAATAGCAATATAAAAAAAAAACTGTTGACAATAAGAAAATGGTTGATAAAAGAGATGATATGCATTTGTCTTCTTGTTTTCTCAAATTTTCATATTATACGCATAAAATTTACAGATAACTTATCGCTTTTTGTATTTGTCTAAAACGTCTAATATCACATGTAATGCCACACAAGCTTTACCATTTTGGGTCAAGGGGAAGGATTGGATTAAAAAAGATCCATATTAAGTATATGTTTAACGAATAATAAAAAGTAATATTGAATTAAAATTAGCATGATTGAGGGGTGGATGGATAAAGAAATGGAGTAAAATATTTATCCATTGGCTATTGTATGTTCCAATGAAGATTTGGGGGGTCTGTTTATTTGGGGATCAAAATAATGAGGGACAAGTATTTAAAAAGCAAAATCAACATGTATGGAAGCTCCATTTTCAATTGTCTCACTTTCAAAGGTTTGGTCCTTTAACCTTTTTCCCTTTTCCCACTTTTGTTACATGTAATATCATCGATACCCATTGTAAAGAAAAAGGCAGAAACATCTTTTGCTCCTTATCTTATACATTGGTTTTCCCAACCTAAAACAATCATCGACGAAGCACTAGCAATTCGTGAAGCATGGGAAAATACAATGAAAAATAAATGGTCAAAGGTATAAATTTTGTCTGATGTAAAAACTGTGATGGATATGATACTGAAAGAAATGTAATTTCATAAAAAGTTAAGACTTATAATTTGTGACGATATTTAGAAGCCTATGAGTTTCTTTGAATATATATATATATATGGTATATATTTGTAGATCTTGGAATATATGTGTGCGCACATCACAAATTAGCTTAGTTTTTTTGTTTCGTTTTTACAAAAGATTATTTGGGTTTCTATTTTTCCTAGTTGGATTATAATTGATATTGCTACATTATTTAACTCTTTGAGACAATTTATTGCATTATATTTATTAAAATATACTTCCTCCATTTCAAATTAATTGAATTGTTAGGTGTTTCACACCCTTTTAGAAAAGAGGATTAAGACATAAATTAGACACAACTTTTCATTTTTACCCTTATTAATTATTATCAAATTTATGAGTAAAATAACTAAACATTAATTAATAACTAATTCCAATACTTACTAATGAAGGGTAAAATTGGAAGAAAATTTCTAAAAGTAGTCTTGCAAAATTGAACAATCTAGTAAATTTGAAAAATGAAAATTGTTTCAACAATTCAATTAATTTGAAATGGAGGGAGTAGAAAAGTTGGTTGTTAAATTATTATAGTTGAAAGCTTAAAGAGAAAATAGGTTCGATAATTAAATAATGGAAAAACTACCTAACTACACATACATCACTACCATATATACAATATTTACCTCTAGTTTAAAACAATTACATATACTATCACTTTTAATATTTATACCATATATTTTAAAAGATTTAATTAGATACACAAATCCCTTAAATATGGTATTGGATAATTATCTTAAATTTAATCT
>NW_006239189.1:843145-846237 GCF_000226075.1 Solanum tuberosum | reverse complement strand
ATTCTTGTTAAAGGTACTACACATTAACAATATTATACTAAATCAAACAACTTTTATTTGTTATTTTTACTCATGAGTTTTTCATTGTAGAGACTGACTCTTCATCAGTTAACATTCAAGCCGAGAATAGATCTAAGTATAGGAACGACTCAATCAAGAGGGAAGAGTTACGCCAAGCTTTACTTAACATAATAAATACACCATTAGATATGCAACAATATTGGATACACATCAGATGTACATGTATCTAGTTAAGAGTTGATGTATCTAAGTTAAAATTATATGTATTTGTGAGAAAAAAATTCATATGCTTACTTTTTTTTTGGATTAGTGATAAGACAGATACTCTAACATCGTGAGTTGTTCCTAAATTCGATTGTTTCAATTACATTCCATATTTAGATACACATAATTTATGTATATGCTTACAACTTACTATGTATCCGAGATACACGTTTTTGAATATAATGTATGAAATTGATACTTGATACATCAAATTAATACTAGATACATATGAAAGATACATGAAATTAAAATTAGATCATATAAATAGATACATAAAATTAATAATAGACACATATAACAAATACACGAAATTAATACTAGATACTTCTATTATACATATGAATGTACTTGTATGATACTCATGTATCTAAGTGTTTAGTTTGTAGGATACATCATCTATTGATAATAGATACATCAAATTAATGAATTTATTATTTTAAGAGTACTAAAATGAAATTAATCAAATAACATGACCAAGATATACATGTTTTTGTTTTTTATTAATAATAATATTAATGAATTTATTATTTCAAAGAATAATAAATGAAATTAATTAAACATAAATACACTCCTTGATTTGCCCTATATTAAGAGATTTGATTAATTTAATTTCCAGAATTAATCGCCCATATATTCTAAAAATCATCAATTACTCCTCTAATTAAGGAAATCAGTTACAATCAATTAATTTAAACAAATAAAATACGTATCTCAATTTTAAAATTCGACAGATACATGTATCTTACAGATTCAAACTCATGTATCCTAAGTATGAAATATGGTAGAGGAAGTAATATTTGAAACTATTGGGAAACTTAGTAATTAGGACCTAAACTAGTGGGATTTATGTAATTTTGCCTTAAATAATTTAGGAACGTGAAGGATGTGGGAGTGATAGGGTTAACTTTAATTGTATTATATTATACTCTCTCATAAACAACATATTGGATTTTTCTTTTTGACGCTTGTGATATATGATTCAACATATTTAATTCCGGTGCAAATTCAAATTTGGTCAGACTTCATGGATACTTGGAAATCAAAAAAATAGGGGGGGGGGGGGGGGGGGGGGGGGGGGGGGGGGGGGAGGTGGTAAGGTCCAACTATAATTTTTTGAAAATAAAAAAAGAGCTTCATGTTAGGGGTGTGCAAAAACCGATTTAACCAATAAACCGAACCGAAAAAAACACTATTGGTTTATTGATATTGGGTTGTTGGGCTAACGATTTTTAAACGGTTTTGCAAAATTTTTTATTGGGTTATTGGTTCGGTTTCCGGTTTTATAATTTTTGTTAATGGTTAAACCGATAACCCAGTAAGACCATACTAAATTTACTAGTCTTATTGCTAATGGTTAAACGATTGTTACCTTCACACTTTTTGTTAATGGTTAAACGATTGTTACTGTCACACTTTTTCCTTTGAATGTGTCTAGTGTCTAAACTTGCAAGAAAAATGATTGTTACTTTTATGATTATTACTTTCATGCCAAATGCTGGAAAGATCATATGGTTTATTTAAAAAATTTCTTATCGTGTATATAATATATATGAGTATTTTCTTATTGGTTAAACCAAAAACCGAACCGTTAAGTACCATAAACCGATTAACAAAAAACCGATAAGAAATATGTTATTGGTTTGGTTATCAGTTTGATGTATTTACAAACCGAAAACCGATAAACCGAACCAATAACACCTAAAACCGAACCGAACCGACCGATGCGCACCCCTACTTCATGTGCTATCCATATAAAGAAATTGGGACACGTTTGGATCTAGAAATAAGAATAGGTAAAGGGTAAAATTAAAGTCATCGAACGAGGGAATAGAATGGTCCATAAACCAAACAAGAGAACAAATTGGAAAAGAAGTTAAAACAGACCACTGAATTGTGTGTGATAAACTATGATAAAGAAAGATTGTGATGTTTACATAGAACTACAATTGAAAAATCAAAGCAACCATGCGTGCAGAGTGGTTCTTATATTTTATTTTTATTTTTTATATACATTTATAATATCACAACGAGTCAGACCTAAATGTGTACATAAACATCGATAATTCAAATAACTAATTTTATTTTGTTCGGAATTGAGGTAGAGTTATAAATTTTCTTGTTTTCACATACGTTTATACAATACAAGCATTTGCACAAACATATTGGTTATTTGCATCGACTCACCTTGACCCGAAAAATAGTTGAGCTTACATTCTTTGCATCTCTTTTTGTTGGTGCCTCTCACTATCACACAATTTCGATGTCTTAATATTGCTTTATTTAACTTCACCAGTATTTTTTATACAATTTTAAAACTCGAAAAGATTGATATTGCATGTTAAAATTGTACGATAGTGACTATTAAATGTTATTTTTACGTTGGACACACTCATGCAATGGACTATTTTTCAAATTCACAATGGGAAAAAATACATGAAAAGACCATCCTTAAAACTTAACTACATAATTCATAATTCACAAGTAATAGTACTTTTTCATTATTAAAAATATGAAAGTTTTTTTTTATTACATATATAGCAGTTTTAAAGAAGTTGACAAGATAATTATTTTTAATATATAGATATATTAATTATTTTTTTATACAAAAGTGTCTACTTATGTTTTTTTCCCTTTACAATGAGGATTAATTTTCAAATTAGTAGAAGCTTAAAGAGTAAATTTTAGGTTTAGCAAACATAAAAATCATATATGTATGCTATAGCTATAGTTTGTATAATTGCGCTCCATAACAAATTTTATGTTTGCTATGGAGCATCAGATTTGTATAAATTGCTGGCAGCCTCTCA
>NW_006239189.1:808645-843099 GCF_000226075.1 Solanum tuberosum | reverse complement strand
CGTTGGCAGCTTCTCATTTGTATAAATCGTTGGCAGCTTCTCATTTATATAAATCGTTGGCAGCCTCTCGTTTGTATAAATTGCTGGCAGCCTCTCAATTCAATTTTATGTACTTGTATATCTGCATAAAATTTGAATTTGTATACAATTGAATCAAAATAAAACATTTGTATATCAAAATCTCTCTCTTTCTCTCGCTTTATACAACATATACATTGTAATTTGTATAATCTGTGTTTGTATAAAGTGAGAAAAAGAGAAAGGCAAAAGAAAACTGAGCATGAGAAGATCCGCATTTGTATAATTATAAGTGTATAAGACGAAAATATATGTATTTATATTAGTATATACAGTTTTCTCTCGCTTTATACAAACACAAACGTATTTTATACATTTGTGTTTGTATAAAGTGAGAGAGGCGAGGGAGAGACTGGCATCGAGAAATGGAGAGTGGCGAGCAAGAAATTCAGGGAGAGAGACGAATGACAATTGTTTGATACGAGTTACAATTAAATCAAACTGTGGTTATAACATTTAATTTGAATTAATAGTTTATTATTTTATACAATTTTCTCAAGTTTAAAAGACCAACCAGGAAAACAAGAACAATAGCCCAGCCCAAATAAGAAGCGAAGTCCATAAAAGAAGCCGAGCCCATAAAAGTCATCACGAAATCTAATTTTTGAATCTGAGAAAATTTGGTGGGATCAGGAATGACCAGTTTTTGCCACTGTTAGTTTTTGTTACTACTTAAAATATACTAATTGATAATAGTTATTGTTAATATACAAAAATAAAAATAATATTTTTATAGATAAAACACAATAAACTTACATTCAAAATTTTACAAGTGAAATTCTTGCCCATTACTATGAATTTTCAAAAAAATTGTTGACGTTTCAAATATATTGTTCAAACTTAGATGTATAATGAGATATGGCAATTTTTCATGGAGTTTGAAATATCACAATTCAAATTTCATAAATTTTTCATGTAGTTTTGGACTGCTATATTTTAGAATTTAGTGTTCTTTGGATTTTTTTTAAAGTCTTAATTTGATAAATGTTTAGAGTCCGCTGTCTAGTAAAATTTCATAAGGATTTTTTGTATTTTAGCTAAAAGTAGTTATATCCAAATATTATTTAACTATTTTTATGATAATAATTAAATCTTGATCAATAATCTAGAAAATACTATGACTGAAAGTTTCTCAATTTTTGTTATAGCTATTGCAACTGTTAAAGCAACTATTGGTCTGACTATTGTTTCATGGGAAAAGAGTCTGATATGCCTCTCAACTTTGTCATTTAGAGCTGATATACCCTTCGTTATGAAAGTAACTCATATATACCCCTACTTATATATAAATAGCTCACATATATCCTTTTCTCTAACGGAAATTAAAAAAAGTTAATTTTAGTTTAATTTATTATTATTATTTTTTAAAGAAAAATATAATCCCATATGAGTATATTTAATCCTCCTCAAAACATATTTTTTTGACTTTTTTTTGTTTCAATTACTAATTTAGATTTATTATTTTGATGTCAAATTTATTTATGTTTCACTAATATTCTTGTAAAACTTATTATAGATGAACAATTTTTTTTCTTCAAATACAAAAATTAAATTACAATATAGACAAAAAATAGTTTTAAATTATAATATAGCCACAAAAATTAGTTTAAATTTTTTCTTTAACGCTAAGGAATGAAAGAAACAAATAAATAAGAATAAGAAACTCAAATAATTATAATCAAAGAGGTCAAAAAATAATTTATGTATGAAAAAAAATTAAAATATACCTTGAACTTTGCTAGAAGAATCATATATACCCCTAAATAATTTTTAAGAAAATTAAAAGTAAAAATATAAATTTAAAACTAATTTTTTCACTTCTGTTAAATGAAGGGTATATGTGAGCTCATTTTGTAATGGTAGGGATATATGTGAGTCGTTTGTATAACGGTAAGGGTATATATGAGCCACTTTCATAACAAGGGGGCATATCAGCTCCAAATGACAAAGTTGAGGGGTATATCAAGCCCTTTTCCCTTGTTTCATTAATAATTTACAAATCAACTCGCATCAACCAATCAAATTTGTTAAATAATTAATATTAATTCTTTGGGGACACAATCGATCTTTGAATAAGTAAATTGAGTTTTATTGTGTGTATTCATGTTCAAGTCCGATGTAGTACTGTTCGAGAGACCCTTTTTGAACGGCTAAACTTGAGTTTACTGGAGGACAAGCAAAAGTTTAAGTTGGGGTTTTGATGAGTCCACGATTTGGACTAATTTAGGGCTATATTTTGATGAAATTAGTGTCCTCAAATGCATGTTTTGTCTCGATATCTGATGAAAACTTTTAAGTTTTAGGTATTTGAAGTTTGAGGGAAAGCATGGACACTATTGAGCAAAAAGGAGAAAAAGACGCTAAAAGAACAAAGAAATGAAGATCTGCGAATCGCGAAACCCATTTAAATTCTGATATTGAAAAGACGATTTTAATGAGCATGTTTATTATGTAAGATATGATCTTGTTTGCAAAACATATGAAATCAAAGTATTTTGACATCTGCCGTATTATCTCATAAACCAATCTAGAAAGGAGTTGATTGGGAAATTATGATAACGAGTTGATTCATCTCATTCGTGAACTACAATTTTTAGCTCTGGAACTGAATCAGAGCAAGTATTAGTAACATAACAAAAAAACATTCTTTGTCATTAGTATCTTTGCTCGCAACAATTGTGACCTCTCGGGAGAATTAATGATTGCATAAAAAATACAGTGCTAGTACATTCGAGATTTTTTAATTGTCTAATCGTAAATAGCCCCAGAGTTATGAAACAAAGGATTATGTCGAACCTAGATTGAGGTATTGATGGGGATTTTCTAATCTAATCAAATTAGGAAAATGTTTTTTCTTTATTAAAAAATAAGACAAATGTATTACTTTCCGGCCCAACTCCGGACTCTTCCTCAACCCAATTACCCCAACAGCTCACGACGGAACCCTCGAATCTCCAATTTTTTCAATCTTCGAAAACCCCTAATATTTCAATACTTCGAAATCCCAATACATAGACTAAAAACCTTAATTGAATCGTAATGGCATCACAGAAGAAGGAATCGGAGGGAATCGCTCTACTGTCTATCTACGGCGACGACGAAGATGAAGACATGGAAGAACTTGAAGAAGAACAAAGGGAAGAAGATGCACAAGAATACAGACCTGAATCACAAAACTTAGCCATTACAATGGGCACAGAGTTCCAAGATAACAGCAATAAAGTTTTCGGGTCTGATTCAGGTCGGAGTTCGACTCCTTCACCCCTAATTCAACAACTTCAGCAACAACAGTCTGTTGAAAATTTCACACCTAATAAGGTTTCGAATTTTGGTGTTGGTTCTACCACTACGACGCCATTAGTGTCCGTTTCTTCCCCAAATCCTCAGCCAATGGAGATGAATTTGAATGTGAATGTGAGTAGACGAGCAAGGCTTACTATTGTTGATTATGCTCATGATGAAGTTACCATGTCACCGGAGCCTGAGGTACTTATTTTTATGCTCTATTTTGTGTTGAATTTTGCTTCTTTTTTTTATGCTTGTTCAAAACGGACTGAAAAGAAGATGAGAAAATTAAGGATTTTGGCTTTTAGATTATGCTAGAAAACTCATGTTTAATGGGATCCTATTAGAGAGTTATTCATGTAATGAACCTATGATTTAGGAGTTGATGTGAGTTTTTCCTCTCTCTGTAGGAAGGAGAAGTAATGGCCAGTGGAAGAGTCATGTACGGAGCGGAACTTCAAACTGTTAGTGGTATGTATGCTTTGTGTTTTCGCTATTCAGCTCTGCCTCGTATGCTGTTTTGTTGTTATGGCCCTTGCTTGACTGCTTAGTTGAATTGACCTAGGAGTAATGCGATTTTAGGTTTCATTAGGGTAGACTGAAGACCTAGTATGGTTACATTGTTCAGGATAGGCAACTATTGTAATTCAACCAATTTTTTTCTCATTCCGCCATCTTAATTTTGTAGGACTGTCTTTCCTAGGGAGTGGCACCTCTCCATTTACAGAAGCTGTTTTTTTATAAATGTGGTGTCCACGACAGCTTTTTTGCATCTCGACTAATTTCCTAGGATAGGCGAAAATGCGAAATGGTCTGATAGGCCCTTGGGTTTGATTGTAAATTGGACCCTTCTACTTACGACCTTGTCAAACTGAACACTTAAACTCAATGAATCACAATATTTTAAACACCTCTTACCATTGACCAAACTCATGTGGCAACAAAATAGCTGAGTTGGAAATGTGCGTGATGTACACACGGATTAAGAGCGTGAATTGATACTTTTCATTATAAATACACATAATTAGGAGTTTTCTGTTTTTAAAAAAGGAAAATAAATTATCTCCTTCCTCTTCTCATTTTCTGTAGAGAAAAAAAATTAGGTAGCGCTGCCCTAGGTTTCTCATCTGTCTTCTTCCTCTTCTCTTATTCTGAAGAAAAAAAATTAGGTCACCACCGCTCATAATTTTCACCAATTCTTTTTGTAATCTCACTCCATTTGTAAAGAAAGTAATCATCCTTCAAACATCCCACAACAAACATACAAATTGAAAAGAAGAAAAAATTTCCCATTGAAAGCTCAAATAAAAAATTGGTTATATGAAATCAAAAATAAATAAATGTACAAATCCATTTTTTGTTTGAATGGTTCTTTGGACTGATTTATTTGTCTTCGAATAAAAAACGGGTTACATGATTTGAGCTTTTAATTTGAAGATTCAAATTGGAAACTTCTCTCTAAAATTGAAAGCTCAAATCACAAGACTATACGGGCTGAATCGAGGTACCTGATAACTCGGTTTCAGATTGGGACGACTGAGCTGTTGGACTCGTTGCTTGGACTGTTATAGGAAGATGACAAGAATGTATTGATTGCAATAGCTCAAGGAATCGTCCCATTGCTGGTCCGTTTACTCGATTCCAGTTCTTCGCCAGAGATCAAGTAAAAAAATGTGAGCGCTTTTTTTTTGTCTCAAAAAAAGGGTGGGGTGGGAGGTGGGTTTGGATTTTGTGGGGGGGGGGGGCGGCTAAAGGTGACCAGAAGAGAAAGGGGATGGGGAAAGGAGGTACAATGAGAGACAGAGAAAATAGCATTTTTAACATATTATTTATTTTCTTATATTTAATTTCTGACGTGTCATTAAAAAATGTCGTGGATTTCACGTGTATTTGGTTGTATTTACGAAAACCATGATCAAGTGAGAAAAGGATTTAAAATATTGTGTTTCATTGAGTTTAAGTGTTCAGTTGACAGGGTCGTAAGTAGAAGGGTCCAATTTACAATCCGACCCAAGTATAAGGGCCTATCAAACCATTCCCCCCTCCCCCAGGATACCTGCAACCTTCCACTAACAATAGCTACCACCTAACTCTCCCCGCTAAGGCTAGGATAGATGGGAAGAAATCACCTAGCGTTTTTTGTCTATGCTGGTATTTGAACCAGAGGTCGACCTCATGGCTCTCAACTCACTTCATTGACCACTAGGCCACACCCTTAGGTGCCCATTTACTGAAACTTTTTATAATCTCAATTTCCATTTTCCCCTTGTTCACGCACTCTTATAAGAATTGATATGACTTGTTGTGGACTCCACTTAATATTGAAAGAAAGTAAGTCTGGCAAGATACTTTTGGTATGCATATTTAGTTTATGTGTCAATTTTTTATTTTTTTTTAATTCCCATATCCAATCAAATAATTCAGAATGAAATGGGATGAGGGAGTGTTTTATGAGCTTATCCAGAAAGTACATTGGAGCAACTTTTGGGTTAAAATAAATCATTTTTAGCTGGTTAGCTTGTCATTTGGTAAGAAGTTGACATTTACAGTTTTTGATCCATATAATTGATATTTATGTAAAGAATGTCTTTCATATTTATAAAGTTGATGTATATATTCCGTACGAAACAGGATTGGCTAATGTAACTCCAATCATCAAAGTCAAAACTAAAAAGATAACTCTATCATTTTACTTACCTTATTAATTTGGAAGTTCAAGCTTAAAAATCTTTCTCTTTTCTTTTCAGTTGAATTTATGGAAAAGGCTTCACCAGCTCTTCAGGTTAGAACACCTAGTACTCAAACTCCTCCTCAGTCAGCTGAACCAACTGATCAAATGGATGATACTATGGACTTCGCTGTTAATGAAGGACATGGAGTAGCTGAAGAATCTGTTATGGTTCCTGCAGAAGAAAAAAAAGAGTTAGATCTGTTGGAGAAATTTCTTCCTCCTCCACCAAAGGAGAAGTGCTCAGATGAATTGCAAGTAAGTGGTGACAGTAGTATTTTTCAAATGGATACTAGAAATATGTTTACATAAAATGTATATGCACTATTCTGAGGTTGCCCGAGTTTTCTCTAATAGACGTTGAATGGATACTAGAAATATGCTTACATAAAATGTATATGCACTATTCTGAGGTTGCCCGAGTTTTCTCTAATAGACGTCTATGTTGAAGCTTGCATCTTCAGACTTGTTTAGTGTACATTTAGATGTGTCTTGCATTATATATTTTTTATTATGGCTTTTAAAACGACTTTGCATTTTATGCAGCGCCTTTCTGTAGTAGTTGGTGAAGGAATGTTTACATGTGGACTGGCTGACCATGAACTCTGTGCTCGCTAAATCTCTCTCTCCTCTCACAGACAGAATGTCTCAGTCTATCTCTCCCTCTCACTCTCACACACACACACACACACACGAAGTTTGCATTTCCTGTAATTTTGTCTCTAGATTCTTATCCCTTCAGATACTGACAATTGTTTGTAAAAGCTGTCTGTCTTCAGTTACCGTGGCATTGGATGCTCTGTTATCTTTAACTGATATATTCTGGAGCTTAACTTGCAATTTATGTCCTCCCAAATGATCCCTTATAACTTGTACAGTGACTCTGATCATTTTTGTCTTCCCTTCCAATTTTATGTGTACCTTACCATTTATGTATAAGAAGGCCTTATGGTGTTTACCCTTTGCATAGATAATTGATTTAGCTACTTTGCTTTCAATTGTTACACTCTTTTCTTGTCAATTCATTCTGCAGGAGAAGATCATGAAATTCCTTGCTCTAAAGAAGACTACTGGCAGAAGCTTTAATGCAGAAGTACGCAACAGAAAGGAGTATCGGAATCCAGACTTCTTGCTGCATTCAGTGACTTATCAAGATATTGACCAGATAGGATCTTGCTTCAGTAAAGACGTATTCGATCCGCATGGATATGACAAAAGTGACTTCTATGATGAAATAGGTTACTAGCAATATAATTTCTAATTTCTGTCTATCTTTCAGCTAGACATATCTACTTTTGTGTGGCATTGGTTATAGAAACAGTTTTCGCTACTTCCACTGTAATGTTTTTGTTAACAAAATAGTTCATTCTGTGAATCTGGAACGATTATGACTACGAATATGGAGGAATCTTATGTAAACGATGGATACTTAGTGGATCTAAAGTGTTTGTCACAAGGATTCTGACGGTGTGTAGCTAATACTATACTTCCCTTTCCAACTTATTGTTTGGAGCTAGTGTAAAGGATATCTATTTCTTTTGAGGTTAAGCTTTCATGATATTTGGTCTGTTTCAGTGTAAGAGTAATTTTCCTCGAATTTATGGATAATTTCTTTTCTTTGAAGTATATCTTGAGTATCATACTTTATCCACAAGAAATCTTGACTGGAATATTTATTTTGTAAACAGAGGCTGACTCAAAGCGTGAAATGGACAGAAGGGAGCAAGAACGGAGGAGGAGTCCAAAAGTTGACTTCATATCGGGAGGAACACAGCCTGCACCAATGGTTCCTACACCAAAAATCAATCTGCCGATTCCAGGTTACCCACCTTTCTTCCTCGAGTCAAAATTGCTGTTGAATTGGTTGAGTTCCCTGCATTACTCTTTGCTCTCTGAATTCTTTGCAGGGATGGCTCCTGTTGCTGCTGGTGCATTACCGCCCACTGTAGATGTTGTAACTCGGGATGGTAGACAGAACAAAAAGTCGAAATGGGACAAGGTTTTCATCTGCAAAGTCTCAATTAATTGCATTGATTATAATTTATCTCCAATGTCTCTTGTATTGTAATCCTCAATGCTACCTTTTCAGGTGGATGGTGATCGGAGAGACCCTGTTTCTGCTGTTGGTGCACATGCAGCACTTCTATCAGCTGCTAATGCTGGTGCTGGTTACACTGCATTTGCGTAAGTTCATTATGACTCCCATTTTTATCTGCATTATTGTAGACTCTAATTATTTTAGAATTTTCTTTCCATCACTCCTCCCCTCCCCTGGCTGCACTATGGGATGGGAAAGCCTTAGATCCGTAGGGTGGACAGCTACTTCTTAGCTATCTAATAAAAATGAGGCTCGTGTATGACTTTCTAAAAAATAAATGATGTCGAGTATGGTGGATTAAAAATGAAACATGTTGTTCAAGTCCCATATTTTTTAATCTTTTACATATTGTGGCGAACCATAGATTCCTCTAAGATATACCTTGTTGGAAGTGTGCAAATGTTTAAATAGGTTGATCACCTGCTTTGGCTGACCTAGGGCGCAACTTCAGCCCATATAAGGTGAAAGGAAACCATTTAACCCATATTTATTTATATGGATCACTCATATTTTCTAAATGGGTAAATATGGGCTAATCTATTTTAAGAGCTCATACAAATATGAACAAAATAGGTAAATTATGGGAATCCATATAGACCCATAGATCATCCACTCGTAAGATTTTTTTAAAAAAAACAAATGGTGGTGAGCGCGGGAACAGGTGAGGGGTGGGTAGGATGGGCAATTTTTTTTGATATTTTTTAAATTGAAAATTGGGGGTGGGGGATGGGGGTACAGTGGTAGGAAAAATTAAATTCTTTTTTAAAAAATTATTCTTTAAGAATAGGGGTGGGTTGGTACTTGGTAGGAGTTGGGTATTAACAATGTAGCTTTGATTTAATGTTTTTTGGCTTTAGGAGATTAAAGTGGGTTAGAACCATTTTACCCAAACCATATTTACCCATATTTTATATGGGTGAATTGTAATCCAATCCATTTTGGCTCAATCCATATTTAATCCATCCAAATCCGATCCAGTCCAACCATTTGCCACCCCTACTTTGGCCTTTGAGCAAGATTTAAGAATACTGGAAAATGGATATCTAGCCTCTTATTTATCTGTAGAATGGTGAAGTATTGGTTTCTTAGGAAATACTCCTTTAAAGATATTGGGATGCTCTTCTTTTCTTTTGGTGAAATCTTATCTTATCTTTATGTAGGTTGAGGCACTTTTCCTGCCTAGCTGTTGTATTCTTAATGTTTGTAATATCCATTTTCTGTTGAAATTTTTGACAAAAACATCTCATTCTCAAGTTCACGTGGAACTCACTATACTCCCCTGCCTCCCCTGACAAAAACATCTCATTCTCACTTCACAAGGAGTTACCCAGCATTTGTGCTGTCTGTGGAATTAGTTGAGGAAAAAAAAGAGTTCCTTTACTTGGTGGATGTGTATCTATGTGGGTGGAGGTAGGAGGTATCCCGTGGAATTAGTTGAAGTGCGCGCAAGCTGATTAAAGAACTAAAAGAAGGAGTTTCTTTAGATTACACACACTTCTTAGGACACTGCTATTCCTATTGAGGGGGTCTATTTTTGTTTTAGTCAAACTTGCAGGAAAAAGTGAACTTCAAATTACGGGGGTTACATCCTGAAATACCAGTCTAAAAGTTTTCCACTCAAATTATAGGAACAATCCATGGTGTCTAATTCATTCACACGCACTTCTTAAACTTCTATTTAAGTTTCACTCCATATTGTTTCTGTGGGTCATGCAACTCTATCCTCAATGAGTAGCTAGTACTTGGGGACTTTATTGAAAAATGAGATTCATGTTTCACCTTTTTTTTACCCTTTGAAGTCCATAAACCTTTTATCCTCCTTGTTTTCAGAGGTAGACATGTTTGATGTTTCATTTAGCAGAGGGTGGAGTCATGTAGTGATGTTTAATTTTTGTTTTCCACAGGCAACAAAGACGCCGGGAGGCAGAGGAGAAGCGACCTAGTGACAAGAAGTTGGATAGAAGATCTTGACGATCTAATTTGACATGCTGACTCCTGAAAACTATTGCAGCCTCTAAAAGACATTATGGACTTGTGTATAGACGAGCTTTCTGTATTTTGTCCAACCCTTTCCAACACATCCAGTCCTGCACAAGTGTTGGCACAAACAAAGCAGTTACCTTCCTTAGAGCAACGGTGCCTCATTTAGAGAGACAAATTACTGTCAAATCTGAATATTCCCATCTACTGTAAATTATATACATATACCCCGTTTTTATTTAGTATTGAAGTCGATTACAGGTTTTAAAGTTAAAGGAGTGTAACCATGAGAGTCATTAGAAGAATTTTCATTACAAAGCTGGGGAGAGTAAATTGTATAAGTTTTCTTTTTGCCATGGGCGCCATAGATTGCAAAGTATTAAGCTGTACTCTTTGACTAGAGTCCTAAAAGAGCTGAAAATTTTCTATGTACTTTCATTGAAAAGTTAGAGATACCTTGTTTTGTTTATCCAGTCAAATTTCATTATTGAGTTTATTGTTTGTTGTCATTCAACCGAAAGCAAATCCCTTTTCAAAAGGAACTCTTTAACGCCAATAGGACCCTACCTTAGACTTGTCTTCTCTCGTGAATAGTGAATTGTTATCCATATTCTGTTACCATTTTTTTCAAAATTTTGTACGATTTTGAATTCTACTTATGCTTAACGTACATCGTGTGCTAAAAATTTCTGAAATTTAATCTTGGAAGTGTAATTTGATTTTTAAAAGTTGAGGGAACAATAATGGTTATTGCTTGTTGAGGCAAGCTTGTGCGTACGTTGATAATATATTTGTATTTCCATTTACTTAGTTCTTAAGAGATGTACTTAAATTTTTAAAACTAGAGTTTCAATGTATTTTAAATCCACGTCCTTACTTATAGGCTGGCTTCTTTTTCTATTTGAGGTATATCTTGTTAGGTAAACTTGCACATTAAAAGTAGGGGAGACCCTATAATGTAAAGGAGCTTTTTTGCATTTTTAATTGGAAAAGTGTGGAGCAATCAATGGTTTCCAATGTCACACACACTTTCTTAAGCTTCTTTTAAGCTTTCCTTCCACATTCTTTTTGTAGGTCATGCAGTCCTATCCTTAATGAGTATACATAGCCAAATAATAATAATATTTGCATCAAATGAATGAAAGAAAGACTCGTATTTTATATATGAATTTTTATATCTTAGTATAGTTAGATGATATATATATTTCAATATAATACCTAATCTCTAGATCAAGTTGTTTGATTTTGTATAAATGATAAGTGTGATTTATTTAGTAGAATTTCAAGAAAAGATTTTTCTTATTGGCTCTTCGTGGCATGACAACTAAAAATCTCATACTCTTATCATCAATTACTCTTCATATTATGTGACACTATTATTATTTAAAAAATAAAATTATTTTTTAACCATCTTTATATATGGTACTTGTTTTAATTTTTCAACTTTTCATCTTGTTAACTGACTTAATTGTAATACTTGTAAAACATAAGACGTTGAAAGGGATCCTTTTCAATGAAATGTGTATCCCATCATCAACCTAGGTCGATCAAAACTCAAAAGATGAACTACAAATGAAGAAAGACATGGAAAAATAAATTTGACTATAGTAATTGTGAGATTCCAATTCTTAATTGGAGGATACATGCCTCTGCCCTTTCATCATCTCCTGTTAAAATTGGAAACCCTCACTAATATTTATTTCTCACTTAGGCAACTTGTGGAAGTTCTTTTTATCTGGATTCTGGACTATAAAAAAGAAGAGTTAATTAGTTTTATTATAATTTTCCCAAAGTTCTTTCAAATTTTTAAAAATGGCGCCTTAAAAACATGAAGGCATCTATGTATTTAAGTAAGTAGCCTTTTAGACATTAATCGTACATACACATTAATTTCACCTCTTAATAAATTGGACATAGAGATACACAATCTGTCCTATTTTAAGTAACACATTTTTTTTAAAAAAAAATTCAAATTAAAATTGACATATTTTATATTTGAAACTATTTATCTTTTCAACCTTATTTTTATCCTTAATAACGGTGCTTATTCCAATCTACTTCATATAGAAAAGTTCACATTTTTGTGGGAATATAAGCGAAAAATATGAAAGGATATGTGACTTTTAGAAAAACTATATTATGGCTCTAACTCATTATTGACGCAAGTACGGTTGGTACTATACATATATTTCTTTTTTAAATTCGATTTTCAATCAAACACAACCATATAAAATAAGATGAAGAAACTAAGAATAATCATTTATTTGTTTTAGTCATTTTTTAATCTTTATAAAACCAAACCTCACCAAGTTGGCTCTATCTTTATGAATGTTTGTTGGATTTATATATCAAGTACTTATTATTGTGACATGGACACAAGAGAGTAAAATCCCTCAATTTTCGCTGTTTTTGCAGGGAAAAAGTTGAGAAATTTTGAGCCCAAAAAATATTAAATACTAAGAATTATAATCTTCCAATACGAGTAGTAAATAGGCACGAATATCTATGCTACTTTTTATTTATTTTGTCTTTGTACATAAAGAGAGACGTTGAAGATTTTGTAAGTTCCCTTTCACACGTTGGTCTTACTCAGACACACTTCTATTTCTGCATAAACTTAAAGAATCTTAATAATGTAATGTTTTTTAGATTCTATTCTCATCAATTATTTAATCTATGTCTTGCACTTTTTTATTCTTTTTTTAAATGCAAATGTATAGACCATTTATGAGGATTTTATTTCAGGTAGATTATATTCAATAGTTTATTCACTACTACCATATTGCATTTGAAATGCAAAAATTCTTTTCCTAATTAATAAATATACACTTGTACTGACCTCTCTAATTCTTACTATTTGCTTATTATTTTTTTAGACATGAAAATTGACTTATTTGAAAATTTTCATAAATTTCGTTAACTAGTAGTAATAAATTCGACAGATACATCTCCTTCTCATTTTGAAAGTATTGAAAGCTGATATAAAAATCACATGAAATAGTGATACAAGGAACATTATATTAATATTTGAAACTCTATATACGAATAAAATCAAAGAATTGCTATTTTAGTTCATAGCAAAAATCTGATTTCATCCATCATTAGACATGATATCAATCTTAATCAAGAAAAAATATAGTTGACCAAGAATAAGTCAAACATTACAAGACATCCTCGTACTTGGCTACAATGAGTTGCAAGACAAAGATTTGGTCCATATATTGTGTCTCTTATCAAATCAAAATTCTTTTTTTTCCCCAGCAACATATACTATATTTTTAAGAAAGAATTTAAGTTTTATACCAATAGTGTAATTTTGTTTACGCAATCATATCATTTATAAAATAATTATCGGACAATATTTATGATATACGATATAGTAGTTTGATAGAAAATTAATAACTAAATTATTATCATAACACGTTAAAAGTCACATATATTCCGAACTCCCTTCGGTGAAAAATTATATGATTTATACATGGTTAAAATAACTTTTTAGGTATATATAGTAGATGTCAAGCCCCCTTCGACTACTTTGTGTGTCTATTTTTTCATATTTTGAACTCCCTTATTGAAAATCTTGGCTCCGTCACTGGTTATTAGTTATGCGGGTATTACCTATTTCATCTTCTATCTCGTGTAAGATAATATATTAATTCTTTCATAACTTATATATGTATTAATTATGTGAGTTCCTAAATTACAAATCAAACATCGTATTAATTTTATACATGAATAACTTACTATCAAACGTTAATACAACTTATACATGAATTAATACATAGATCTCTTTACTAGCTACCAAACTATCCCTAATTTCTTTATGGAAAGTACAAAGTCACAAGGTGTTTTGAGTTAAAAGATGAAAAATCAAGAGGGTGCAGAATAACAAAAAAAAAAAAAAAAGTAGTACAGCACAGCAATGACCAGAAAGTAACGGTAACATGAGGTGTTTTTGGAAGTTCCTTAAGGGGTATTTCCGGAATATGTATACTTAAAAGAAAAAGTTAACGGACACTTTCACACACAAACTAAGACAAACAACACTAAATAAACCTTAAATTTAAGTAAAAATTCACTTTCAAAGAGTGGGTTGCAGGTGCTGCTCAATCTTTTTTTTTTCTCAATCTCTCTCTCTTTCTATATATGATACATATCACATCAGCTTGACTTCTCTCTCTCTCTCTCTCCAATCACCTTTTTTTTTTCTTATTTCATTGTCTTTGCTTGTTTACAGCTTTTTACTTTGTTATCTCATTGATTTACTAAAACCCCACTTGGATTGAACAAGTATACATCTTTCTTGATTCATTTTTCTGATACCCATTTGAGTTTTTAGTTGAAAAAGATTGTTTTTTTAAAGCAATGGCAGCTCCTCCTAAACCTGAAGAAATTAGTCATCCTCCAATGGACCAGCTTCAGGGTTTGGAGTATTGTATAGACTCAAATCCTGCTTGGGGTATGAAAAAGATTCAATCTTTTTTAATGAATGACCTTGCTTTTGTCATTACTGTTTGATTTCTTTGTGTTTTTTTTTTTGCATGAGATGAATCTGTGAGAACTGAATTTGGATGTGTGAAACAGGGGAAGCTATTGCTTTGGGCTTTCAGCATTACATCTTGGCATTGGGGACTGCTGTTATGATTCCTTCATTTCTTGTTCCTTTGATGGGTGGAACTGATGTAAGCTAGTTTTGCTCGAGTTTTCATTTTTTTTTCTTCTTATGTCTAACTTCATGTGTTTTCATTGATTGGAATTTGAAAATCATTTAACAAATTTTTCATGAATTAATTTTTTTTTATTTACAGTCAAAAGAATCAACTGAACTTTTTTCATGTGACTTGAATTTCAATGAACTTGGAGAAAGAAAAAACTTCTCCCCCATTTCAATTTGTACGGTCTTGACTTCATATGGAGTTTAAGAAAATAGAGAACTTTTTTGAATCTTTTGGTCACGTGGAAAGTTAGAATCAGAAATAGACAAAAGACAAGAAGAAAGTAGGACAAACAAATTTAAACAGAGTGAGTATTAGTATGAATTAAGAAACTATTGGTTTTTGGTTGAAGAATCTGGAGATTGATCATGTTGGTTTTTATGATTTCTGATTTTGATGTGCTCTTGTTTGGTGGCATTTTTTATTCTTAAATGTCAGGGTGACAAAGTGAGGGTGGTGCAGACCCTGCTTTTTGTTGAAGGAATCAATACACTCCTACAAACTTTATTTGGAACCCGTTTACCTACTGTAATTGGAGGGTCATGGGCTTTTGCGGTACCGATAATTTCCATAATCCATGATTCGTCATTGACAAGGATTACTGATCCTCATGAAGTAAGTAACTCTGAGAATAGTAGGTGATTTTGTTGATTAACTGTTCATAGTGATGTATGTAGTTTATTGATCGGACTTGTCACATTTGTGTCGTGCTGCTGATAATAATGATGTAGTCTGTATGATTAACTCAATATGCATCCATTTTAAAACAAAATCATCTTGTGAATAGAATACCCTTCGATGTAGATATGTGATTGTAGCGTTTTGCTATAGGGCAAGGTATATTTGCACTCTACACTGTCAAAGAGTGCAAATTTATTAGCCATTTCTCGACTTATAAATATTCTATTAGAGAAAACTTACAGTATTTCTTAATTTTTGTTTTTATCCTTACTTGTAGAGATTCCTTGGTACAATGAGAGCAATTCAGGGAGCATTGATAGTAGCATCAAGTGTTCAGATAATTTTGGGATATAGTCAACTCTGGGCTATTTGTTCCAGGTGCAAATTATCCCCAAAGATGAACTATTTTGTTCACTCATAATGTACTGTTCTCATGTTTATGGCTTCATCATACTGACTTGCTAATAACTTACAGATTTTTTAGCCCAGTGGGAATGGTTCCGGTTATTGCTCTGGCAGGATTTGGTCTTTTCGACAGGGGTTTCCCACAGGTAGGTTGAGGATCATCTACCGAAAACAAGATTATTGTTATCCATTGTATCAATGATGTACAAGTCTTGGTCAGCTTACACTGATTACTGCTTTGTGCTTGTGCAATTTTATAACAGGCTGGACAGTGTGTGGAAATTGGTGTACCAATGTTCATTTTATTTGTGATCTTCTCTCAGGTATGATACTTTTTTTGACCTTTAATTTGACATTTTTTGGTCCAAAAATGTGAACTAAATTCATATTTTTGGCCAGTCTGTCTTCTTTTACAACGATGAGAATTATGAAGAGAGTGCTAATTCCAAACTTTTCTGTCATCTGTTTCTTAAGTGTTTAGCAAGGGAACTTCAAAATGATTGCCTGATGAATTATTCATTTATTGTCCAGTATTTAAAAAACTTCCAGTTTAGGCAGTGGCCGGTGATGGAACGATTTGCTCTAATCATCACAATCACAGTTATTTGGGCTTATGCACACCTCCTGACCGCTAGTGGTGCTTACAGACATCGCCCAGACGCTACCCAAAGGCATTGTCGCACCGATAAAGCAAACCTCATTTCGACTGCACCATGGTTGATATTTCATCTAATTACTTTTCAGATGAATGTTGCTTGTATATCTTTCTAACCTGCAACATTGTTGCCTTAGACATTCTATAGTTTTCTGTAGGGTGTGATACACGACACATTTCAGTCTTGATCTTCCTCCTAAGTTTTTAGGATTAACGAAATTATAATCTCTACTCCACTTTGCTATTCAGGATAAAAATCCCATATCCACTTCAGTGGGGTGCTCCTACTTTTGATGCTGGTCATGCTTTTGGAATGATGGCTGCTGTACTTGTCTCCTTGATTGAGGTTAGCCCTGAATAAAATTGATACCTTAATCATACTTTTTCCATTTTGTACAGCACTGAGTCTTACTCTTTTGTCTTCAGTCAACTGGAGCATATAAAGCAGCATCTCGTTTAGCAAGTGCCACACCACCCCCAGCTCATGTTCTGAGTCGTGGTATCGGCTGGCAGGTTTGTGCAGTAATTTGTGACAAACATGCTATCTTCAGAAATTTGTATATGTTTGTGACATATCAATAAGTAGATGATTACCTTTTCCAAATCTCACCTCTAAAGTGTGTTATGTCAAGTGATTAAATCAAACATTCACTTCAGGCGGATATCGATAATACATAGATTCATGATCACCTTACTTATCAAAAAAAATAATATATTCATTCATCATCTGTAGTTGTACAATTTTAAGTGCAAAATGGAACCTCGTAGGTCGGTAGTGTTTATGTTAGGACTTAAACAAGAAGTTATATAATTCTAAGTGCAGAAAAAGTGATGTTGGCTTTTGATGATATTTCTTGAAAAAGAAACCACGGAAAAGCCTCATATTTGCATGAAATTTATGGAGATCTACAGACTGATGTTGGAACTACTTTTTTTTTTTTTGCAGGGTATTGGTATCCTGTTTAGTGGACTTTTTGGGACTGCTACTGGGTGTACAGTTTCTATGTTAGTAACTCAAGTCCTATATTACTTCTATGCAATGTGATTTTTATCTCTCGGTTTAACATATCTTTTATGGTTAACAGTGAGAATGTGGGACTTCTTGGAAGCACTCGTGTGGGTAGCCGCAGAGTTATCCAAATTTCTGCTGGCTTTATGATCTTCTTCTCAATTTTAGGTTGGTGATCTTCTGTGGACTCAACCAGACCTGAAAGAATCTTTCAGCTAGTCTGAACTTGCTCATAATCCATTTTTTGACATTTGTAGGCAAATTTGGAGCATTATTTGCTTCAATTCCTTTCCCAATATTCGCTGCTGTATATTGTGTCTTGTTCGGTCTTGTTGGTGAGAATCCTTAGCAACTCCACTCCTTACAACATCTTTCTGCAGATCTCTTTATCTATTTTCCCCATCTGACTTACATTTCTTTTATTTCCAGCTTCTGTGGGGTTGTCATTTCTGCAGTTCACAAACATGAACTCAATGAGAAACCTCTTCATCGCTGGTGTTTCTCTCTTCCTCGGGTTGTCTATTCCCGAGTACTTCAGGGAATACACCACTGCTGCATTTCATGGTCCTTCTCACACTAAGGCTGGATGGGTGAGTAAAATATATTATGATTAAGTTTCCAAACTTCTAATTGTATATTAAGTCATTAGTAATTGATCTGGTTCTCTTGGAAATATGCAGTTCAATGATTTTCTCAACACCATATTTCTGTCTTCCCCAACTGTGGCTATGATGGTTGCTGTGTTTCTCGACAACACACTGGACTACAAGGACAGTGCCAAAGATAGGGGAATGCCATGGTGGGTGAAGTTCAGGACATTTAAGGGTGATAGCAGAAATGAAGAATTTTACACCCTCCCTTTTAATCTCAACCGCTTCTTTCCTCCTTCATGATCATGTTAGCGATATATCTGGACCAGAAGGAAGGCGGGGAAAGTGAAATATGAGAAGAGTTTGATCTCAGGGTTGATCCCTAATGATATATTTGAATCAAAGAAAAAACTCTATGTAGGCAGTTGTGATGAAATTCTAGGAAGTAGACATCAGTTGACATGAATATTATTTATTCATTTATTTGTAGTAAAAAATGTCAAGGCCTATTTTGGCATAATGAGAAAATTTTCTTACTCTTACTCTGCTCTTCTCTGTGAGTACCTTTTCCCTTCCTAATTTTTGCGATAACAGAAAAAGTAAGAAGGAATTGTTGCAATGATAAAGGTGCTTTTTTATTCACCAAAAATTAGTGTCACAGTATGCATGGGACTAATTTCCTATCCTCCTGCACTTTTTCCCCTGGGATATGATACAAAAGTGGACAAACAATTCAATGTTGGGAGTATGAATTCGAGTTGTTGAGGGAAAACTATGACCACCCTCCCTCTAATGCCTGCACATGCACTCTTTGCATCTGGGGTGTCGATAAATGCTACGACCCAAACCTCTCACCTGCACTCTCTGACCTTCATCAATCATCTTTCTTATCTTCCCCTCGAAACTGTGCCATCCAATGGTCTTATTTCTTGACAAAATTGCAGAAAGCCTCTTCTTGCTAGGCCTCAATGTGGGAGCATGACCACCACCATAATATGTTCTGAACCCCGACACGAGGGATGATAGCTGACTTCCTGAGTCTGTCATGGCAAATACATCAGATGTTGCACACGCGATGAAATCTAATGCTGCAAGCTGCATTAAAAGTGATAGTTTTTGTTGTTAGAATCACACATAAGGGAGTGTGTGTGTGCTTATCCCCGTCACTTAAAATAGGAAACAACTTACTTGAGAAGAAAAGTTTCTAAATGGAGCTAGTTCACTTGGTGTGAGAAGATCTTCCTTGGTCACTAGGTTGAGATAGAGGGTAGTTAAAGCTTGCATCCTTGATTGACCTCCATATATGTCAGAACCAGCAAGATAGATGTATGTTCCATGTTTGAAACCGAGGCCAGCGAGAACTAGTCCTGCTTCTTCTGGTGTCAATGGACATTTGCCCGTCTTTCTTAGCTCCTGTGGAGAAAGAGGCCTGCAGACATCCCCAAAATATGGTCAATTGAACCATCACACAAACCATGTTACGCCAAATGGTGGAACTGATATAGAACATAAAATATACTTTGATTTCTTCAGACGCTCAAGAAGTAAAGGAAAATGGACTTCTCGATAAGATTGTAGTTCACTTCTCTCAGTTTCTCCGCCACCAAACTCACACATAGAGTAGGCCACCATATCAATCTCAAACCTTAAATGCAAAGCAAGGTACTTGGAAGGGCCTTCTGCTGCATGATAGTGTCTCAAGGGAACATGAGGGATTAAGTTTCCAAGAAGTTGCTTATCCAATGTGCTCCTAGCAAAATCATACCTCCGAATCCGCCTAACCAGTAAAGAACCTATTTGTTGGATCTCTGGCACAAATTTCAAGGCATGGAAGTTGCACTTGCACCTTAGTCTCTGCAACAAAATACAAATTTGTACTGTAAACAAGAACATAAAACCAACATACCATCATTGATAAGTTTTACAATGTCCTAAGCATTTGAAGCACAAACTAGACATTAACTTTCAGATGTCATTCCAAACTTGCATCTACCCTATAGACAATTGAACAATTTTAAAGAATGCTCTTCACCTGAAGTTCATAAGGCAACGGGTCAAAGCCTAGTCTATTTCCATATCCTAGAAAGTGAACAACTCGATTGCTTAAGAGGAGGGGTAGTATTTTCTTGATGTATTCATCAGGTGTAGCTTCCTTTGAAAGATCTGCATCAGTTATCTAAGCAAGGTGAAAGGTATCATATGTTATTGTCCAAGTCAATACATTTTCATGTTCCAACTTTCTAACTAAAGAAGAAAATAAGTTAGAAGAGAACATACAAGGCTTCCAGCTGCTTCCACATCTAGTAGTTTCAGATTAGGAGGGAGCTCCTTTATGATATTGACTTCATCCTTCAACATATTCATGAAATAGTCCTCTTGATATATATCCCCAAACTGGCTGTACTCACACAAAAAAAAAAGGTGTGAAAGCTTGCTGTTAAGTTAAACTAAGTGGTGGACGGGATGTAGGCTACTGATTACTTTGGTAGTAGCAAAAATCTTATGCAAAGAAGAAGAAGATATGCAATTGAAAAAAATGAGTCTATGTCTATCAACCCAAGATTTATGGAAAAACAAGAAATGGATCTTCTGTAGAAAAGTTGAAGCTCAATTGATCCCAAAAGTTAAAAGAGTTCAAGCGCGATACAATTTTCTTCAGATCAATGCATTAAATGTAATTCATGAAGCAAAACCTTTTGTAGAGCTTAATTTGAAATCTGTAACTATTTAATTGCTGAAACTAAAACAATTTTTTTTCTGAGAACTAACCTAGGATCCTTCCAGACATTGCTATAAAGAAACTTGGGAATGACCAAAGTGGCATTTAGGAGAGATGCTACAGCAACAGCATTGCAGACCTGCAGGCACAATTACAAAATTTCAATTCACAATCGACTAACCAAACATGACAGTCCTTATCAAGTAGACTCAACTGTACAACTTGGCTAAAAGTTGAAAGGAAAAACAAGTTTATACACTTACAGCAACTCTTTGTTGATTTAGTCCTCCGTTTGCACTGATCAATATATAACCAGTGATGTTTCTAGGTTTCCCTGCCCTGACAACTTACAACAATTATACCGCAATTCAACATTCAAAGGGAGAATCACACTTTCAAATATGATCAGAAAATTGAACAAATTAAAGATGTATATAGTAAACAACATAATTCATGCATGAGCAAACTATACATGAAAAAATATCCTATTACCATGTGGACTAGTTTTATCTGCACAAGGTTTCCAAGATGATGCCTGAGGATATGGCTCCTCCCATAACTTTGATGACTCTTGCTTGAACTCCCTCTATAGCAATTTAAGGAAATTCAAATATAAGATAGATGTTAAGATTGTCAGTTACAATCGTTTTAAATGCAATTTCCAAATGAAGTTAATCAAGTTAAGTATCACAACAACCTCTGCAAGAGAAGAAGCAGCCAGATTTAGTAGCCTTTCATACAGCTTCACCGGACCTTCTTTTGCTGACCTCGGTACCATTTCCACCTTCAGGTACAAAATTAGATAGCAAATTAAAATAAATCACCTCAATAGAGCTTATACTATTCAGAGAAGCATGTCTACTGGTTCCATTCGGTATATTAGGCACTTCAGCCATGTCATACCTCGGCCTTACTTGATCCTTGTAAAGAAAAATTATTCTGTAGCATCACAGGGTCAAAAATCGAGAACAGAAGAGAATCCAAAAGGTAAAGAAAGCCCATTAACAACAATGTGAAAAAAATAGACCTAATATGTCTATGCAGCCACCACATTTGCCTCTTTCCAACATAAACTCCTTTACAAGGAGTGAACTTCGCAGAGTCATTTTTCATCCCTTTGGTCAAAACAACTTTGTCCCAATTGTAATCTCCCCCTGATAACCTTCTTCCTATAAGAGGATCACCTCCGTATTGCATCTCTAAACTTCGAAATTCATTTTCTTTTACCCCAAATGATATATCTAAATCCTGGTTCTCCACTTGACGGCCTCTAGGAGACCCTTGTTTCCCCATTTTGTCACAACTAATATCTCAGAAAATTGGAGTTCAACTTAACAGAAGCAAAAATCAGTTACACTATCTCCCCAACTATATTACATTTGTTTTTGTGAAGACCCCATTTCAAGAATTAGTCTTCCATTGGAGTTTGTTGAAAAAGTTATAAGAAAATTAGATAAAACTGAAACGTCTCTATGCATGAATTGGAAGTAAAGTTAAAGAAATTGGTGACTGACACACACAAACCAAACCAACAATGGGTCATGAAAAAATAACGTATGAGTAAAATTTAAGGCATTAAAAAAAGTTGAATAGGACATATACAAAAAAAGAGAATTGTCATCTGCAACAACTACTTCTCACCAAACTGTGAAAAAGTCTGGTCTTTATTTGGTGTTCTTTACAAGGGAAGAACCCTTTACATGGCATCAGGGATTATTATAAGTACTGCAATTCTTTCATTCATATGAAAAGGCTTATATTATTGTTTTTTTTTTTTTAAATTCTCTGTCATTGGTGGGGTCTTTTTAACCAACTTTGGATACCAAACGGTTGGGTTTCCCCAATTTACTGTATTTTATATTCTCTAATTTTGTTGATATTTTCTTCTACCTCATTTTTATTTTCTACATCTTGTATACAAATAGAAAGATAAAGTTCTGTACTTCTATATTTTCCTATATCCATTGGCACAAAATGTGTGTGCGAGACTTTTATTATTTAATTGTATTCTCAACATAAACATCATAAGGGAATAGTGTTATGCAAGAGTTTTCCTAATTTTTTTCCTACGATACTAATTTGAATTATTCGTTGGATAATACCTAAATCTCAAGAGATCAATGTTCATGTCCAAGCCAAGACAAAATATATTACTCCCTGCGTTTCAACTTGTTTGTTCTATTTTCCTTTTTAGAGGTTGTTTGGATTGACTTAAAAGTTGGTCAAACCTATTTTTAAGTCAGCTTTTGACTTCTAGAAGTGTTTGACAAATATAACAATAACTTAAAATAAGTCAAAGAAGGACTTGAAATAAATTAGGAAGTGTTTCGCAAGGTTAAAACAAAAGTAACTTAAAATAAGTTAAAAACCAAAAGTAGGCCTTCCCTACGGTTTAATTTTTCGACTTAAAAGTCATTTAAGTTTGACTTAAAAACTACTTTTTTAAGCCAATCCAAACGGGCTCTTAGTCAGTTTTAAAAAAACCGTCTTTACTTCTTTGGCTACTCTCTTATTTCAACTTTCCACATCACATATTTAAGATTACAAGAGTAAAGAGAATTTTGACACATTCAACGTAATTTTAATTTAAAACCACAAGATTCAAAAGTCTTTTTACTTTCTTACACTAAGTGAAGTTAAAACATGACTAACAAATGGAGGACCGGAGTGGGTGATTTCTTCCATTCTAAGTATTAGAGGACAAAGTTACTTTATCTTTGCTTGTGTTGGTGAGAGGTAGCACATGAGATAGTTGAGATGTGTGTAAGTTGGCCACACACCACATCTTCTTCTTTTTCCGCTCAATTGAATGGTTCAGCAAGAGATGAACTTTCTAAAGTAAGATATTGAGGCCTTTAAGACTTCATATGTTCATGAGAAGTTCAATTCAACAACTTGACAGTAATATAAAAATATACAACCATCTTTCTCAATCCTTTAGTGATTTATTACATTTTCCAACATAGTTCTGACGTTCTTCAGTTGAGCAAGAACATGTTTGATATTCATTCTTTCCTCTGGCAAGTCTGAAGTGCACCTCAGAGCTAATTCCATGATGGATGATAAGAACTGCACCTTTCCTGTTTTGTTCTTCTCCCCTGGTATCATAAGCTCGGGGTCTATTATCTCGTCCATTCCGTGTGGCCATGATTGTCTTATCCACTCCCTCAGGCTTAAATTTTCAGCAAACATTCCATCCGTTGGTTTCTTTCTCGTAAAGGTTTCCATCAACATGACACCGTAGCTGTAAATGTCGCACCTTGTAGATACGAGTCCTTCCAATCCAAACTCTACATTGAAATAAAACAATTTATCAAGAGAATATGGTATCTTTAAAATGGTTGAAATTTGAAGGAGAAATGAAGCTTGTTGACATGATTATTACCTGGTGCAATGTATCCAATGGTTGCAAGTGTTTTGGTTTGTACAATACTTTCTCCTACCCCTAATAGCTTTGCCAGGCCAAAGTCACTCACATGTGCAACCATTTCTTCGTTGAGCAAGACATTGCTAGGCTTTAGATCACAGTGAACTACGGGCACAAAATAGCCTTGATGAAGATAGTCTAATGCTGATCCCACATCAATCATTATGTCTACTCTCTTCATTATATCTAAGGAACAAGTTTCAGAATGAAGCCAATCATCCAGGCTTCCCTTAGGCATGTACTCTAATACCAAGGCTTTGAAATCAATGCTGGAGCAACTATTGATGACTTTGGTCAGATTTCTATGACGAAGGTTGCGTAAGACTTCACATTCTGTGTCAAAACTCTTGAATGCGCCTTCTGTTTGCAAGTTGAATACCTTAACGGCCACTATAGTACTCCCAAATGTTGCTTTGTAAACAGAGCCATAACTTCCAGAACCGAGCAAGTTGCTTGTACTGAATCTGTCGGTTGCTTGTTGAAGGTCATGGTATGAAACTCTTCCATGTACCGTGGCTGGAGAGGCATCCGCCTGATGAGTAGCAATGTTTGTCTTCCTCTTTCGACTTCTAATCACCAAAAAGATGGTGAGCATGACTGAGAGCATTATGACTGAAGAAGCCACCAACAAGATCAACACAATAAGAAGCACCATCTTTTTTCTTTTCCTACTAGGAGAATTAGACCTACATGCTGGTATCTGCAACCTAGCAGCACCACATAATGCCTCATTTGAAAGGAATGAATCATAAGAGAAGTTCACGAAAGGACCTCCAATTGGAATTTCACCACTCAATCTGTTGTTAGATACATTAAGATAGTTGAGATGTGAAAGAGCTACCAATGATTTGGGAATGCCACCAGAGAGCTTGTTATGAGACAAGTCTAACGATTCCAAGGCGATCATGTTCCCCATTGACTCTGGAATTGGTCCTTCTAGTCTATTTTCTGCAAAAGAAAGTTCAGCCATATTTTGCATGCCTCCAATTGTGCTCGGTATACTTCCTGAGATTTGATTCTTCGATATATTCAGCAACGTTGCGACTTTCAGATTTCCAATTTCTGGAGGTAGAGAGCTTTTCAAGGAATTTGAGGATACATCAAGATGCAAGAGATCATTGAGGTTCCACAGGCTGGGAGGTATGCTAAAAGTCAATTTGTTGGAACCTAGGTAAATGTATCTAAGAGATGTAATGTTCCCTAAACATGCTGGTATAGAACAGCAAAGCTCATTATTTCCCAAGCTCAAGAATCCTAGTTTCTTTAAATTGCAGAGTTCCTCAGGGATAGGTCCACTTATCATTTTGTTGTCATACAAATTCAAGGCTTGAAGATTCTTTAAATTCCCTATTGTTCTTGGAATGAACCCACTCAAGTAATTGCCTTGAAGTAACAAGAAAGACAAACCACTTAAATTTCCTATTTCACTGGGAATGTAGCCTCTGATTTCACTATTAACAGCATAAATGTAGTCGAGAGAACTTGAGAGATTTCCAATAGAAGCCGGAAGATTTCCATTGAGTGGATTATAACCTATCCACAGTTTTCTCAAATGTCTGCAATTTGTCAAGGAATCAAAGAAAATCAATCCTGGAGATGAAGGCTCTCTTGTGAAATGATTGCCGTTCACGTTGAGGTACTCTAAACATCTTAGATTACCAAACGACCTCGGAAAATGACCAGAAAAGTCATTATATCCAATTCCAAGCCGGAAAATATTGGAAGCATTTGAGAGAGAATTAGGGATGGCTCCAGTAAGGTTATTGTAACCAAGATAAAGTTCTTCAAGATTAGGAAGACCAAGTCCTATATCTGATGGTAGACTTCCAGTAAAGAAGTTCCCTAAAAATGAAATGCCCCTTATGTTTGACATGTTGAATATTGTAGATGGAATAGGACCTGTTAAGAAATTGTAATGTAGATCTAATCTTCCCAAATTGAAAAGATTACCAATCTCCCTTGGTAACTCACCTGATGACATTTGAGCGACTCATTAGGATATGAAAAGCATAGGAACATACACCAAATCTTGGAAAAATAAAATGACAAGATGATACCTGTTAAGTTGTTTTCTCTTAAGAAGAGGTCAGTAAGTGAAGTGCAGTTTCCAAATTCTTTTGGAATGTTTCCACTGAATAAATTATTCCCAAGATCAAATGCTCTGAGATCAGGCATGTTCAAACATATATACCGGGGCAATGTGCCAGAGAGATTATTGCCATAAAGATTGAGTGATTGAAGTGAAGTTATGTTACTTATAGAAGATGGTAAAGGACCACTTAGGCTACAGTTCTGTGCATCCAATATCTCTAGATTACGAAGATTTCCAATCTCTTCTGGAATTTCACCTGCAAATTAAATCATAAATAGAAAGTTTACTTTCTGCAGTATATCAATTAAGGAGTGCATACATGACTCAAAAAATATGTTTCATGTATGCACAAAGAAGGAACCTAAAAGCAAATATGTATAACTCACCTTTCAAGTCATTACAACCAAGATATAAAATAGACAGCACATTCAAGTTCCCAATCTGTTTAGGTATCAATCCACTGAACTTGTTGAATGACAATGACAAAATCTGAAGCTTTGAACACTTATCTATCCCCAAAGGAATTTGACCATCAAATTCATTGTCAGAAAGTGCAAGCACCATAAGTTCTGGAAGGTTCAAGCATATATCGACAGGAAGATTTCCAGACAAACTATTTTTTGTCAAAACCAAACGTTGTAACGATGAAATGTTGTACAGGCTAAGTGGTACAGAGCCTGTTAGCTGATTTGATCCCAAGCTCAACCAAGTCAAGTTCTGAAGATTACCAATTTCATTTGGAATTTCCCCTTGTAACTGATTAAATCCCAAGACTAAACTCTCAAGTTTGGAAGCGTTACAAATATCTGGTGGAATAATACCTGTGAAACTGTTAAAAGCTAGATGCAAGTGCTGGAGTTCTGGCAAAAGAGAGAACCATGAGGGAATATCTCCTGTGAACTTATTAGAAGTGACATTTATAAACTCCAATCTATGCAAATTAGCCAACTCTCGTGGCAGAATTCCTTGGAAGCCGTTGCTACTGATATCGAGAGAAACCAAAAAGGACAGATTTCCCAAGTGAGGAGGGATGGTACCTATTAATCCCATATTGGAAATATCCAAGGTTATGATCCTTTGATGGCGAGAGCCACAGGTGACTCCAATCCAATTGCAAACGGAAGTAGTTGAGGTCCAGTTGCTTGTCAAGATATTGTAAGTATCAGAAGTAACATAGGATTTCGAAGCAAGTAGAGCAGCTTCATCAGTTTTGAGATTGACTTCTGCAGTGGCTGATAATATCAGCAAATGATGCCATATTACTGAAACTACAAGAGGGAAAAGGAAATTGATTTTTCTCTTCATGGTTGTGCATATGTTAGAATAGAATACCTTAGTGTTCCAGTAAACACTAAGGTATAAACCCCCATTACCGATAAATGATTTTAAAAATACAATTGAATAAAGAATTCAAGCAGTTGTTATTTTTAGGGTCAATCAAGAGAAATGGAGGAAAGGGACAAACAATGATGATGTTAGAGTTGAATTCATTAGTATTTTCCATCTTTCAAACATAATGGACTGATTGTCATTCTTGAATTCATTAACATATAAAAATAGGTAGTATAGAAACAGACCAAATAAAAGTCAGTACTGATTGTTAATTACTACTTAATTTAATATATCATTTTGAAAACGAGAGTCACCCTTTTGGACAAACATAACATGGCTTTTCCCATTTCTTGGTTATACCTCAATATGAACTCAGGATGGGTAATATTTACCAGTATGTCTACATGTTTGACTTAATAATTAGAATGGTCCACAACATTAGAATTCTTTAATCAAACTTAGCAAATTATAAAGAAGACTATAGTAATCAAGTATTTTATTATCGATTTCCCCTTATTATATAGATACATATTAATATAATGAACAGAAACAGCTAAGGAATAGGATATACTGCTAGTCAAATAACTGGATAGAGAAGCTGAGATACAGACAATCAATTCTTGGACTTTGAGCCTTAAAAAATCAGAAACTAATATGAACATGTCCATGAGTGGTAATGAACAAACTATTGGTTACAAAGTCTTTATGTAATTGTAACTTTAATTAGGGTTATTACAGAGTTTTACCATCTTTTAACCAGATTCTGTAATTTTTTTTACTATGTCGGATGTTAGTGTTCTTAACTTAAATTCAAAAAAAATAAAATTAGCTTGTTTCATGGTTGAATACTTATTGCAGTTTTTTCACAAATAACACTATTTATATAACACTAATTGCGAATATAAAATTTATTTCATGAGAATTAGGAAAAAGCAATATGGAACCAAACAGGCCAAAATTCATAAAAGGATCTCAATAGGAATAGGAAAATCCGATATTACATTAGTGTTACAGAAAAGAATCTTATGCAGCAAGAAAGGAAAACAGTCTAGGTATGCAGCTAAAAAGTTAACAAACACTTTCTATACCCTCAAGTGACATGAATCAAATGTTTTTATGTACTTGCAGAACATGAAAGAAGTTGAATCTTGATCTTTTGTAGTATTCCTACAACATCTTTCATGTTGATCCTTTCTTCAGGAGATTCTGCAGAGCAATCCAGTGCCACTTTCATGATGGATGCTACACAATCTATCTTGTCCATGAATTTTTCATCTTCTGGCGTTAGCAAATTCGCATCTACAACTTTGATTGTTGCCTCTGGGAGTGAATCACTCACCCATTTCTTTAAACTAAGATCTCCATCAAATATTTCATCGTTAGGCCTTCTCCTCGTAAATGTTTCCATCAGCATGATCCCATAACTATAAACATCACATTTTGGCGACACCAATCCTTCCCTTCCATACTCTACAATAAAAGCACACTTACGGTTTATCATAATATCATATAATCGAAATAAAAGGCAAACAAAGATAGAATACTGAAAAAAGAAGTATAAGAGATTTGATTTACCTGGTGCAATGTAGCCGAATGTTGCTAAGGTTTTAGTGTGTAAATCACTCTCATCTTCACTGAGTAGTTTAGAAATGCCAAAGTCACTTACATGAGCGACCATGTTTTCATCTAGCAAGACATTGCTAGGCTTCAGATCACAATGAATCACAGGTGCTGAGCAACCATTGTGGAGATATTCCAATGCACATGCCACATCTATCATTATGCTTAGTCTATGCAGGATGTCTAAGAAGTAGTTGTGTGAATACAACCACTTTTCAAGGCTCCCATTAGGCATGTACTCGAGCACTAAAGCCTTGAAATCAAGGTTGGAGCAACTGCTAATGACTTTGGTGAGATTCCTATGGCGAAGGTTGCGAAGAACTTCACATTCTGTTTCAAAACTCTTGAATGCACCTTCAGCTTGTAGGTTGAACACTTTAACTGCAATGGTAGTCCCATCTCTGAGAATTCCTTTGTAAACAGAACCAAAACTCCCCGAACCAATGAAATTACTCTCACTAAAATCATTAGTGGCTTGTATGATTTCATAGTATGAAATTCTTTCCATTGTAGCTAACAAATCAGCTTCAATTGGAACATTTCCTTCTCTTCTGTACCTCATCCACACAAACGCCAATGTTACAAAAACAATTATCACAGCTGCTCCCAGTAGAGGAAAGACTATCAGAAGTAACTTCTTCTTCTTTGATCTATGGTTTGAAGAAGTGGGGCACGGGAGGACACGAAATCTTGGAGCACCACACAAGGCTTTATTGAACATGAATGACTGGCTGGAAAGGTTCTTGAAAGGACCACTAAAGGGAATTTCACCCTGCAAGCTGTTAAAGGAAACATTGAAATAGTTGAGATACCGAAGCTTCTCTAAGGACATCGGAATTGATCCAGATAGATTGTTATTCGAGAGGTCTAGAAATTCCAAACTCGGTATGCTACCAATTGAGTCAGGTATAGATCCTTGTAGCTTGTTTTGTGCCAAAGAAAGGTGTATCAGATTTTGCATGTCTCCAATTTCTCTTGGAATACCATTTGAAAATTGATTATGCGAAAGATCTATACGAATTGCAACCTTTAGATTTCCAATTTCTGCAGGTAAAGAACCACTCATGTTGTTAGACGATAAGTTGAGCTCCAGAAGATCTTTGAGGTTACCTAAGCTTAATGGTATATTGGAACTCAATCTGTTGGAATTGAGTTTTATCCCCCTAAGGGAAGTAACATTCCCTAAACATTTGGGAACAAGTCCTGAGAATTGATTTTCACCCAAGTATATGTTACCCAAGTTCTGCAATTTACATAGGCTATCTCCAATAGATCCTTTTAGCCTGTTGTTAGCCAAAGACAATTCCTGAAGCCTGCCTAAGCGGTCAAGTGTCCCGGGAATCGGTCCAGTCAATCTGTTCCCATATAGATACAAGTAGATTAAGCTGCTTAAATTCCCTATATCATTTGGAATTCCACCTTTAATTTGACAATCAGAAGCGAAAATCTTTTCAAGAGAAGTTGAAAGGTTCCCAACTGTGGCTGGAAGCATACCATTTAGAGGGTTAAAGGAAAGACTCAGTTCTTTTAGATTTCTGCAGTTTGTCAATGAAGTTAAGAAGCTAAGTTCTTGAGAAGACTGATCACTGCTTAAATTGTTTTCCATCAAGTTTAGGGTCTCTAGGAGTGTCAAATCTCCAAGAGAGTTGGGAATCGAGCCGGAAAGTTTGTTCGTTGAAAGGTCTAGAACAGTTAGTTTTGAGCAATTTGAGAGAGAATGAGGTACAGTCCCAGCAAGGTTCGTTAGGCCACCTAGATAAAGAAGTTCAATGTTGGGAAGCATAGAACCTATATTCGATGGGAAGGTTCCCGATAGAGTACTATCTGTAAGATCAATCAATCTCAGTCCTGAGATGTTGAAAATCCCCATAGGAAATGAACCACTGAATCTGTTACTCCCCAAATCAATGTCCACCAACTCAATGAGATTGCTTACCTCTTTTGGTATTTCACCTGCCAAAGTTATATAGTACTAATGATCTTTAGCTAGGTATTTTAACGTAGAAAACATTTATATTTTATTGTCTGCATACCTGTAAGCCTGTTTTGACCAAGATATAAACCTTGAAGCATAGTAAGATTTCCAATCTCCCTCGATAAAGATCCAGTAAGATTGTTGTTTTGCAGTGACAGAAGTTGTAGTGAGGAAATATTGAATATGGACTTGGGTATAGAGCCTGTAAGCTGGTTTCTCTCCATGCCTATCATCACCAAATTAACAAGATCCCCAATTTCCTGTGGTATTTCCCCTGCAATCATGTGACAGCATCTTGTATAAGTAGCTTAAAAAAGCAAAAATAGGAAGACTTCATACAAAATAGAAGACCTTGTATCATACCTGTGAAAAGGTTAAAACCAAGATATAAGGTCTGCAAGTTACTTAACATCCCAATTTCACTATGTATCGGTCCATCAAATTCATTATTCGATAGAGACAATAGCTGAAGTTCGTAACATCTTGACAAGCTTTGTGGCATATGACCTTGTAGCTTATTAAAAGAAAGATAAAGCCCTTTGAGTATCGGGAGACTCTCACATAAATCTGTAGGGAGGTCACCGGATAAACCATTTTGGGAAAATCCAATAGTCTCAAGTGTGGAAATATTGAAAATTGAGAACGGTATAGAACCTGTAAGCTGATTAGTTTCTATAGTCAACCAGTTCAGGTTGTGAAGATCACCGATCTCATTTGGGATGTTTCCATGAAGGAAATTGTCAGAAAGAATCAACTTTTCCAGCTTTGTGGCATTTGAGAAGGATGGAGGAACAGAACCAGTAAGATTGTTATTTCCCAGGTTTAAGCCCCTCAAATTCTTAAGATTTCCAATGTCTTTTGGGATGTTTCCCTCTAAAGCATTGAAGGCTAAATCCAAAGCTTCAAGATTGGAAATGTTAGAAAGTGAAGACGGGATTAAACCAGTAAAACTATTATTTTTAAGAGTAAGAACTTGAAGTTGAGCTAAGAAACCGAACCAAGAAGGAACTTCACCACTAAAATTGTTATAACTCAATCTCATAAGCTTCAATCTACGCAAATGAACCATTTCTTGAGGCAGATTGCCATAGAAATTGTTGCTTGTCAAGTCAAGAGAAACAAGAAATGTGAGGTTCCCAAAAAGTTGCGGGATGGTTCCTGTTATACCCATGTTGGAGATATTCAAGGAAGTCACTCTGTTGTGCCTAGAGCCACAAGTGACTCCAATCCAATTGCAAACAGAAGTGTCCCGAGACCAGCTTTTGGACAAGAGCTGAAAAGGGTCAGAAATGATTTGAGATTTCAAGGAAAGAAGCGCGAACTGATCAGCCGTAATATTGGTTTCTGTCTTGATAGCTAAGCTAGTTACTATACATTGAAGTAACAAAAATGCTAATTGAGAATAGAACAAGGATTTCTCCATGAGTGTCATTGCTTTGAAAAAAATTGAACTTGGTTATTTGAATTAGTGCAATGAGGATTTGGGATATATAAAAATGTTTCTTTTCAAAGAGTTTTATTTTAGTGAAGTTTGTATATGTCTCATTCTTCACAGAATTAGATTGGACTTCCGTTTTAAACGGTATCTTTTTTTTTCCTTCAAAATTTCTCATTTTGGTATCTAGAGTTCACATTGGAGCGACTAAATTCGGATCACACACCGTAGAGCTCATTCGGAATAACGCTTTCAACATAATTTTCTCCATATTCGGAGCGTCGAACCAAGACATCTGATTAAGAGTGAAGTAGTCCTATTACTGCACCACAATTCGTGTTGATCATTTTAAACGGTATCTTGAAAGACTTTGACATAATTGGTTTGTAGGGTATACTTCTTGGGCTGAATTTTCACAACCGCAGCCGTGATAGAGATTATTTGAGGGAAAAAAACAAAACTACATAAATGGTGAAGATCATCATTCCTGAAGTCAAGTAAACGCTGCAGTACAGTCAAAGGGGAACTTTCGATTCATTAAATATGACGATTGTAACCGGCCTTAGTACTCTCTGTTGAATCTGATTAAGTGGCCGATTAAGATTTGAAATTTATGAGTTTTCAATAATTTGCTAAGCTTTTTGTTATTGGATTTTCAATAGATATTTTTTTTAATATATTTAATAAATTTCTCAATATAAATATAGGTTTTACGCAAAAGTTACAAAGTTTTGGAACCCATACTTGAAACTCTGCATCCGCCCCTCTATGGTTCTATGCTCTCAATACTAATGATGCATTACTAATATCTGCATATCTTAAACCAACTATGAAATAACTCCTAAGGGATTGTTTGGTAGGGTTTTAGATGTGAGTTATGCAAGTATTAAAAATATCACGTTTGATAATTAATTACGAGGTAAGTTATTCATGTATAAAATTAATATAGCGTTGATTTAAAATTTAAAAACAAGCATAACTAATACATGGATAACTATATTTCGTATAACTTACACATGTATAAAACAATACATAAATCTTATCATAACTTACACATGCAAGTATTTGTTATGGAGTGTTAGTTATTTCATCTTCTACTCCGTATAAAATAATACACCAATTTTCTCATAACTTATACATGTATAAGTTATGTCGATTTCTAAATTGGTAGAGTTTAATTTTTCTATCCTAAAATTATTTTACAGATATGTAATTTCCTAAAAATATGATAATTGCTTATTTTTCATTAACCACTTAACACTTTAACACTACAAAGCATAAAGAAAGAAGATTGGGTGTGTTTGGTATGAAGGAAAATGTTTTCTTGGAAAACAAGTTGATTTTTGACTTATTTTCTCATGTTTGGTTGGTGAGTAGAAAATATTTTTCGGAAAAGAGTTTTAGTGTTTGATTTATGAATGATTTTTTTTTGAGAAATATCTTTTATTTTTACTAGGGTAGAAAATAATTTTTGAAATTGAAAATATTTTTTAAAAACAAACTTAAATTTTTTTGGGGGTGGTGGTAGGGGGTGGGTTGAGGATAGGGGTGAAAAATTGAAATTTTGAAGTTGAAAATATTTTTTAAAAACAAACTTAATTTTTTTTGGGGGTGGGGTGGGGGGTGGGGG
>NW_006239189.1:766700-807360 GCF_000226075.1 Solanum tuberosum | reverse complement strand
CGATAAACCTGGGGCTCTGATACCAACTTGTCACGACCCGATTTCTCAAGTCATGATGGCACCTACTATTTTGGTGTCTAAACGATTGTATTAACGTTGTGACTCTATTTTTGATAGCGGGGCAGCGTTTCAAGGACGTTTGAAAAGGGAAAGCTCCGGAGAAGTAATTTTGGAGCGCGTGTGATCGGCCTACAGGTAGGCTACGATTTCCCTCTATTAGATTGAGCTCAAGAAGATACTTATATAGAGCATCCGGTTTAAGGTCCGGCCTCTATCGCCCAGATACTTATATAGAGCATCCGGTTTAAGGTCCGGCCTCTATCGCCCAGATACTTATATAGAGCATCCGGTTTAAGGTCCGGCCTCTATCGCCCAGATACTTATATAGAGCATCCGGTTTAAGGTCCGGCCTCTATCGCCCAGATACTTATATAGAGCATCCGGTTTAAGGTCCGGCCTCTATCGCCCAGATACTTATATAGAGCATCCGGTTAGAGTTCTGACCTCTTATACTTGTTACTTGTGATTGGTTACTTGGGTACTTCTTGTGAGCATCCGGTTCGAGGTCCGGCCTCCGTACTGTCAGATTTTACTAATTAGGGTTGAGGTTCTGATTCGTGTTCTTCGTTCTTGGGTTCTTTTATGCAATTCTCTTTAGTTATAGTTATTTTGTGTACTCGTCGTGCTTATGGGGGTCCGTTTGGGTTTTTATTTAACTTGCGCACGAGTGTACCTTCTGGGCTTATGGGGGCCCAGTTAGGTGTAGTTAGCTTATAGATTACTTTAGTTAGTTCTTTGTACACTCGTGTGCATTCCATTGTTAGTTAGATTTTAGTTCTTGACTTCGGTTTGTGTTATTCCTTCTTTTCATATTGCCTTTACTTTTCAAGTTCAGTCGGCCTATGATGCCTACTGGGTACCTGTTGTTTTGGTACTCATGCTACGCTCTGCATCTATTTCGTGATTCAGGTCCGGGCACTAGTAGCCAGCGTTGATCGAGCTTGGAGCAGACTGATCCGGAGACGGGAGTGAGCACACGACGTTTTGTACTATTTCAGTCTCCATCTGTATATATAGACTTGTCTTTTACCTTTCGAGACAGTCCAGTCTCTGTTGTCCACTTTTGGGACTTGTACTCATTTTGTTAGTAGCTCTGTACTAGTGACTTCCAGGTTCTGGGAGAGATCTTTATTTGTATATATGTTTTTGGTTTGCTTCCGCCTGTTTATATTGTTATTTGCCTACTCTTGTTTAGTTTCTACCCTCAGACCCATTACTTGTTGTTTCGGGTTACGGGTTGGCTTACCTACTGGTGGGTTATAGTAGGTGCCATCATGACTTGAGAAATCGGGTTGTGACAATTTAACCCAACCAAACATGAGAAAATTGGAAAATATTTTCCGGAAAATATTTTTCTTCATACCAAACACACCCTAAAAGTTACTTGCTTCTTTACTGGCTACCAAACGAACTCTAGGTCGTTTGGTAGAGTGTATAAGCAAAAATAATACATGCATTAATTATATGTATTAGTAGTCCCTTGTTTGGTGCATTTTTTCATGCAAGCATTAGATATATACTCTATTGTGTATTGAGGGGTGTATTACTAATACCATAGATTTTTAGGTATTAGTAATGCAAAATGATTAAATACATGCATTAATATGGTTAAAGACCCAATTACCCCTCAAAAGTACTTTTACATCTTTTTTTCACCATAATTGTGAATAATACTTTTATAAATAAATATTTTTATACAATGCATATTATTTTTAATACACCAAACCAAATAATGCATAAAAAATAATTTATGCATAACTAAAGTACAAATTTAACTAATACATGCATTACTAGTATACACTCTATTAGATATTTATTTTATACACTCTATCAAATGACCTCTAAATGCTTACATCCATTATAATGAAGTATTTAAGCAGTTGCCCACTTTAGAGTCAATTAAGAAAAGCCAAACGAACTCTAAACATTCATTATAACGAAGAATTTAAGCAGTCGCCCACTTAAGAGTCAATTGAGAAAAATGGAGGAAGGTGACAGAAAATGATGATGTATACATGTTGACTTATTTGTACGCTCACTATTCCAAGAAAGATAATGGAGTCAAGAGAGTTACGTTCGAAACATCTAATTGAACATTTGTATTCCCTCTATTCTTAATTATTTATCCATTTTTATATTGATACATTTATTAAAATAATAATAATTGATATAACGAATTTACTTATTTATCACTATTAATTATGATGTGAATGAATTAAAAATTTAAGATTTTCAAGAAATTCTACATTTTTCAAAGTTATAAATTGAGGGTATAATAGTTAGTCTTTTTTTGCCATTTCTTGATTTATCAAAATGGACAAGTAATTATGAACAATTAAAAAAGAAAAAGTAAACAAGTAATTAGAGACAGAGGGAGCAGTTCATAACTAATACATGTATGCAAGATAAAATGTGAAAAAATAATACATGTATAACTATATTGCATAGTTAATACATAAATTCGCTCATAACTTATCTCTACATTACTAACAATTGGGTAACTCTATATTCAAAATGACAAAAAGGTACTCATTGTTAATGTGTTGCTAGTGTTCAATAGGGGCATTTAAGGAAAACAAAAAAAAAATGGGGATTGGGTATCATGTTCGTATCCCTCCATCTTAATCTTTTGTATTGTTCATCGTTCAATCAACAACAGTTGCTGAATCCTTCATCCATTCTGTATTCTCTTCCCTTTAATTGCATAAATATCAAATGACTCATTCTCTAGCTTTAACTTCTACAGCCCTAATTCGATACGGCATTGGTCCAAAAATTGGGGCTTTACCTAGGGCAAATAAGCCATCGAGATCATCTTCAAGATTATTCAGAATTCAAGCTGTGCAAGATAATGGAGAAGGGCCTCGGAGGCTGATTGATATTATTCGCATTGTGCCAGAGATTTCGAGAAATTATTTCAAAACTCCTTCACGGAGGGCACTTTTTGGAGGTATATCATTACTGGGTGGATTTTATGTGGCCCAGACAATTTCTCTATCTTTTGGAGCTTTAGGAGTGAATGATGTGATTGCTGCCGTTGTGTGTGTCTTAATTACTGAGTATGTGACGCGATTCTACTACACTCGGCCTAAGGTGACTTTTCCGATTGCTCTTTTGAACAACTTCAAGATGGGTTTTACCTATGGTCTGTTCATCGATGCCTTCAAACTTGCCAGCTGAATTAATTGCCACAGTTTTGTAGCAGTAAGTAATTTTTGCGTGCAGTTTCCTCCTTTTGGGCTGTTTGTGGATATACAAGTCATAGAAATAGCGAAGTTCTTATTTCAACTGTGTTGGTGTTGTCTCATCTTTCAGAAAAATGATGTGAGAGTAACTCATTTCTTGTGTCTTGGAATCTTATAATCACCTTGGTTTGCTTACTGTGCTTTGGGAGTTGATGGAAGTTAAAGCATTACTCAGTACAAGTTCAAGAAGTAAAAAGTTTTTATTTTTTTTACCTCTCCTAGGAGCTACTCCATCCGTTCATTTTTATTTGTCATGTTGCATTTTTCGTAAGTCAATTTAATTAATTTTCAAAGTTAAATTAGATTATATTAATTCGATATTCTAAACAAAAAATTTAGGTACTCAAAAACTATACAAAAAGTACTATAATTTGCAATTTTTTGTATATCAATATGATGAAAAAATACATCATAAAATGTTGGTCAAAGTTCTTATAATTTTACTCTAAAAAAGAAAATCATGACAATTAAAAGTGGGGGAGTACGACTTTTTATCTGCGAGAGTGCTTACCATTTGAGCAACCCCTCTTTCCAAAAAGTAAAAAGTGATGCCAAAATGAAGGAATTTTTAAGTGAATGATTTAATCTTCTTTGAGATATACACTTCTCTTATTTATATGCCCAGAAGATGAGCTCTAAAGAACAGCTCTTTTATAGAGAATTGGGTAAAATTTGAAGCAGTAGAATCTTGGAGAGCCTTTAATAGGATTTAATCTTTCTGTCCCAAGATGTGATGAAGGTTAAAATGCCTTCACTACCCGCCACTAATGAAGTGAATTCTAAAATGCCCTGATGGGGTTATTTGTACTCCAATTACTATGAAAATAACTCTAGAATAACATCCTTTTCTTTTTGCGAATCAGCATCCGTTAAGAAAAAATATTTTAGGAATAAAGTCACAGAGCCAGGTCTTGAACTTTGATGTCTGAATATCATTTGACTAAAGTTAAGTCTACTGGTTCGTTTATAGGGTCCGGCAAGATTTTGCCGAACTAGTGATCTTTCTCAGAGTGTACTGTGTTGTTCAAGAATCTGTATAACCTGCTTTCAATATTCATTAGTTGTTTCGTATGAGAAGTAGTTTTCTTCTATGGTTTTGGGTAATATGAGATATTGTTTCTTGAGACGTCTATGAATATTGCAGCCTTGGAGTTTTGAATAACTGGACTAGAAAACTACTCAATAAGTTTGATGATAAACTTACATCTAGAAGATCTTTGAGATTACAAAGGCTTCTTGGTACACTTAAAGTTAGCCTATTTGAATCCAAGTAAAACTTTTTTTAGAGAAAATTCAATTTCCCAAGGCATCCGGGAATTGGACCAACTATTTGATCTCTACTCAATACAGTTCACCCTGATTTTGCAACAGACAGAGACTATTAAATGGAGAGTGAAGCTTTTGTTTTAGTTATGGATTAATGGAAAGATATCCCTGGGTTTTAGTTATGAGATTAGTGCAGTATTACTAATATACTGGACCACAAAGAAAGTGAAGCTTTTGTATTTGCAGTGTGATTATGGTAGCTGTCATGCTGTCTTTGTCGGTGAATGGGAACTATTGAAAAATGAAATTAAGAAACTTTGCAGCTGTTAAGGGGTCAATATTGGATGAATTAAGAAAGTAATAAACCTAAGCCAAATGATGTAGAAATGAAATTAAAATTGTATCTAAATTCTTATGTATGCTCATTGACTGCTATTTGGTGTTCCAGGCAATGTTGGATTTTTAGCAGAAGTCATTGGATTTGAGTTGCCAAGTGTTATTGATTGAGCGGGTGATCTAAGTTGTTGGAAAAGGACTTTTCAGTCTTTCAGTTTTTTGTTATTCACCAATTAGAATCCACGTTCAACATTTGGGGTTTAAGTCTCAACCCCAATTGTGACCTGTGAGAGTGAAAAATATGGATTGCATTTGTGCTTTCAATCTACAGTCAAGCTGTTAATTGTGAAAACTCTGTTCGACTTGGTAACTAAAAGAGCCTAAGCTTGTAGTTCAACATTTTACTGCTCTTCATAGACTATTCAAGCTGCTATCTCAATAATAATTCATGATCACCGGTATTATACTTTAGTACACATCTTATATATTAGATTTGTTACATAAACATACTCAAACTTGAAACATGCACAAGAGGAAGGCACAAGAAATAAGAGAAGTCCGAATCTCAGACCAAATCTTTGTTGGCAACTCAATTGGTGTCACCCAAATTTGCCAACGACAGGCATAAAAGGCGGCACTACCTGTACAAAAATTTAAATGGCATCAAACTTGAGTTGGCAGTCATTGCAGATAAAAACTCATAGCACACACAAAAATACACTAATTGTACGGATACATGAGTTGTTTGCTTCCCTTTTCAACATTCATCATAATTTCCAAATGTTGGTCCTCATGAATTCTTGATTTACTTTACTCACTAATGAAGTTCTCCTTGATTATGTGACCAATTTCAAAACTAATGAAGTTCTCCTTGATTTAAGTATTATTATATTAATAAAAAAAAAAGTATTATTATATTATTATTATTATTATTTTATTTTTTATTTTTATTATTATTATTTGTATGGAAAAAACCCATTTCTACATGGTATAGACAAGACAGTAATCTTTCTATTCCTGAAATGGGAAATAATTTCTCCATATGACATTAGAATATTTTAAAAAGTTGGATACCTACCATTGCATAAACCTTGTTACATCATCTGCATAGAAATTCATGCTTGATCTTCTTGATATTTGCCAGGACATCTTTCATGTTGAGCCTCTCATTAGGAGATTCAGCTGTGCAATTCAATGCCAACTCCAAAATAGAGGTCACACAACACAACTTTTTGTTGAAATCAATCTCTTCAGGTTGCAATAAGGTGTCATCAATAATATCATCTGGTGCTACAGGTAGTGAATTACAGACCCAACTCCTCATGTTCAAATTTTCTTGAAACATTTCATCATATGGCCTTTTCCTTGTGAAAGTTTCCATGAGCATAATGCCATAGCTGTACACATCACATCTTCTAGAAACTAATACAACTGATCCATACTCTGAGATCCAATATTTGGAGTAATTAGTTTCTTGATGAGCCCGATAAAGAAATGAAAATATTATACATATATATGTGTGTGTGTCTGTATGTGTATATATATATATATATATATTTACTAGATATTGAAAATAGTTGAATTTACCTTGAGTAGATAAGGACTTTAAAAACTGAAAGTATAATTGGAATGAAACAAGTATAAGGCAGTCAATCGAAACGATATGGACTTCTAGCAGATAAAAGATGATATTAGACAGATCCAATCTATGAGTTCACTTAGTCGTTTCACTTTCACATATACCTTAAGAGAAGGTAACACTCCTGCTCACATGCTTGCTAACTTGGCTGAATAGTGCAAAATGACTACCTTCTTCACTGAGACTAGGCCTATAAATCTTCCGTTTAAGAATGATGTAGTTGGCAAGCCTAACATTAGAATCTAAGTTAAGAGAACAGCTTTCTTTTTGATCCTGGCTGAGTCTTCTCTGCTTGCTCTAAAATCCTAGAATTTATCTTTTTGTATGCTTAATTGATGTGGGGCAACCCTTAACCCCCCCCCCCACATTTCTTCTTTTCCTCACTCCTAGTATCGTAAATTTGTATTGATGAGGTCAGGCGTAGTCCCCCTCTATGCCCCTTTGGCTCATCTATTTAATATCCTTTGAGGGAACTTTTGATAAAAAGAAATTCGTAGATGCATGCATATAGAGTTTGACAGTCATATTTCAATGTTTTCTATACCATTTTTGTTCACGCTTAATCTGTGATATATTACATTTCTTTAATTAAGCTATCCACTCAGGCTTTCACCGAGTTTTAATGTGATGTAATAGTAAACTAATTATTATGTAAATAACACATCATATGCGATATTCAAGGACTAAAAGAAAGTTACCTGGTGCAATGTAGCCCATTGTGGCAAGTGTTTTAGTATGAGCAATTGATTCCCCTTCTCCTAATAACTTGGTCAGGCCAAAGTCACTCACATAACCAACTTTTCATCTAGCAAGACGTTGCTAGGCTTCAGGTCACTATGTACAACAACTGTTTCATAACCGTGATGGAGATATTCCAAAGCAAATGCAACATCGATCATTATGTCTAGTCTTTGGATCATATTCAAGAAGCGATCATCAGAATGTAGCCACAGCTCTAGGCTTCCATTGGGCATATACTCAAGAAGTAATGCTTTAAAATCCAAGTTAGTACAACTGCTGATAACTTTGGTGAGATTTCTATGACGAAGGTTGCGTAAAACTTCACATTCAGCATCGAAACTCTTTAACGCACCTTCAATCTGTAAATTAAACACTTTGATTGCCATAGTCATCCCATTTGCAAACATGCCCTTATAAACAGAGCTAAAACCTCCAGTGCCTAGCAAGTTGCATTGGTCGAACCCTTGAGTTGCCCTTTCAATTTCAATGTATGAAATCCTGGCTAGTGTTGTTGCAGTAAAGGATTCAGCTTGAGTTGGAATATTTCTATTCCAACGTCTCCTTAACATAAACACAACGATTGAGCCAAGTACCACTACTGCAGCTCCCAGGAAGACAAGTATAATCAAAAGCAGTTTGCTTTTCCTTGAATGATGAAAAGACCTAGTCATACAAGGTTGGAAAACTAAACCGCCGCATAACCCTTCATTTCCCATAAAAGATTGAGAGGTGAAATTGAGAAAAGGTCCTTTACTTGGGATTTCACCTTCTAATCTATTGAATGATACATTGAGATCCTTCAGATGTCGAAGTGACTCTAATGATTTTGGAATCATACCTGAAAGAAAATTATTGGATGGATTTGCTGATTCCAAACTTATCGTATTCTCGAGTGACTCCGGAATAGATCCTTGTAACTCATTATAAGCCAACGAAAGATAAAATAGATTCTGCAAGTCTCCAATTGTGGAGGGAATACTTCCTGAAAGGTGATTCCTGGAAAGATCTATGGATGCTATGGCTTTCAACTTTCCTAACTCTGGAGGTATAGAACCAACCAAGGAATTATTTGACAAGTTAAGATCCAAAAGATCTTTGAGGCTCCATAGACTCATGGGTATGTTAGTGATCCTATTTGAATTTAGATAAACATTTCTCAAAGAGGTTGCATTACCAATGCAAGACGGTACCGGACCCGAAATCCTATTATTAGAAAAATCAACCATGCCCAAGGATGATAATTTGCAAAGGCACTGGGGCAACGGTCCACTTAACCTATTATCCTCAATTGCTACCCTTTGAAGAATATGTAAATTACATAATGCTGTTGGCACTGATCCAGTCAAGTCATTGTGGGTTAGGGACAAAGTGTTTAAGTTACTTAAATTCCCAATTCCTAATGGTATCTGACTCCTTATTTCACAACTGTCTAAATAAAATTCCATAATGGTAGTGGAGAGATTGCCAATGGAATCTGGAATAACACCATCGAGAAGATTATGGTCTAAGTAAACTTCTTTCAATGATCTGCAGTTTGTCAATGAAGTTAAGATACTTAGGTGCAGAGATAATAAGTTATTATTGGACAAGTCCAGATGTTCAAGATGCCTCAAACCCCCCAATGAGTTAGGAATCTGACCACTGAATTTGTTACCATTAAGATATAATCTCATTAGATATGAGGAATTGGAGATTGAGGTGGGTAAAACTCCACCAATGTTGTTTACACCAAGATTCAAAATCTCTAGATTTGTTGGCCAGTAGTTTGAAGCATATTGAAGACTACCCGAAAGGTGGTTAGAGAGGAGAGAAACCCTTGTAAGTGTAGAGATATTGAAGAGCTCTTCTGGTATATTACCACTTAATTGATTAAATTGCAAATAAAGTGTCTCCAATTTGTGAAGATTCCCAATCTCTCTGGGTATAACACCTGACACATGAAAGAGTACATATATCTCGATTAATTTATTTTATTGCCTCCGGATAACCAAACAAGACCACGTATGCTACCTGATAAATAGTTTGTGTTCAAATTAATCACCCATAGTGATGATAGGTTGGATATGGTGCGCGGTATTGAACCCACAATTTGATTGTTCTCCACTTGTATTTGCTGCAACTTTCGTAAATTACCAATCTTTGCTGGAATTGTGCCTGCAAATTATTTTGACAAGCGGCAAACAAACTTGTAAACCTTTTATCCTGTTGCTCAATTAACAAACTTCGAAATTAGCCTCATGCTAGAAGGCTTTTGAATATGGATAAACTTATTTTATAAAGTGAAAATAAAATGATAGCTTTGGGAGGGTTAAAATGGAACGTACAAGGTTGAGATGAAGTATCAAAATGAAAACTAAAGACCAGTTAGATGTATTTTGCCAAATGGGATGGCCATCCTTAAGCAGCAATATAAATACAATTATTTTCTAAATTGAACAAGTAAAAGTGGACGAAAGGAGTACCGTGCAAGTTGTTTCCCCCGAGATTTAAGAGCTCATGCCTCTCCAAGTTTACAATTTCTGGTGGAATGGTTCCACTGAAGTTATTGTATGACAATGAAAAATCATGCAATTCTGTGCAGTTAGACAAACCTGTTGGAATTTGACCACTCAAGTGGTTGGAAATGATTGAAATGCTCTTTATTTTTGCAAGACGACGACATATATCTACAGGAAGACTCCCAGTTCATTGATTATGTGATAGACCTAAAATTTCCAACAACGACATATTGAAAATGGAGAGCGGGATAGAGCCAGTAAATTGGTTTTCAAATAAAATCAACTCCTTTAGATACTCAAGATTCCCAATCTCCTTAGGGATATTGCCTTGAAGACGATTGTTTCTCACACTCAAAGTTTCTAACTTTGAAATGAAACCGAACCACATGACTGGGATCTCTCCGCTGAAATTATTGAACGCAAGATCCATCACCTTCAGTCTACGCAAACGAGACAAATCTTGAGGGAGGTCTCCATGTAAATTGTTTTGGCTCACATCAAGAGAAACGAGGAAGGAGAGGTTTCCCAAGTTTGAAGGAATGTTTCCAAGAATGTTCATGTTGGATATATTTAGTGCACTCACCCTATGGTGACGAGATCTGCAAGTGACTCCAATCCAATCACAAACGGAGGATTGAGAAGACCAATTTTGAGTTGAGGGATGAGAAGAGTTTAGAGTAAAGCTAACTTTTAAGGCAAGTAGAGCTGATTGATCTGTTTTTATGTCGATGGCCTCGAACAAGTAAAGTGTCAATAATTGTAGTGAAAGCAAGAAAGAGTATGATCTCTCCAAGTGATTGGGGAACAAATTAAGTTTTCAGGTAGGGACAAATAAGAAAGTGAGAGGTATATATAATTTTCAAGAAATAAATATTTAGGTAGATTTATATCTTATAGTTAAGTTTTATTGGTGAAACATGTAATATACTTACATGGGTAAAAATTATTTACACCCCTAATTTTGATTTACGAATCAATCCCCTTCCCTTCTCCCTTATTATATGCATTATGGATTTTACTTTTAACATTTTCAATCCTCTATTTATGTAGTTATATATCTTTTTCATATAAAAGGGAAGAATACTTATTGTTCAAAGGTGAAAATAGATATATTTTTTTATTATCTTCAAAGCAAATTTGAGGTGTGCAAATGATTTTCACCCTATTTACGAATTAATAATTTTTATTCCCATTTTCTTAAAATGTATTTAATCTTAGAAAAGGTGGAATACTCTCTTCGTTCCCTTTTGTGTTTATTTTATCTTTACCATTAAATATTATTCAATATCTAATACATTTCTAAAAACATTAAAATTAATACATTCAAAGTGGAGTATATGGAGTATTTAAGATTCTAAAAAAATTATCATATCAAAAGTGTTCTTTTCGATTAAAGTCTTTCTAACTGTTTTTAAGATAAGAAAACCTAAAACATTCAATGAATCTTCTAAGTAAGAGAATTTGAGGCGGCCTCTTTTAATATGCCATTGACTTTTTTAAAATGTTACACATTGTCAAGTGATGTAATAAGAACAATTTTATGCAAAGTCATACAATCAACTAGAGATTCGACGTAACATTCAGACAATTATCACAAATATATTAAAGTAGAGTGACAATACTAATATAATACGAAAAATTAAAATTGATAATTTGAGATGAAATACCTGTAGACTATAGTCAACCATGTTTTTCTTTGAACATATACTGAATAATGTGATGCATACGTGTAATTGTATCAAAATTTAAAAGTTTATAAACTAAAAATTAAATTATGATAAAACCCATTTTTTTAAATTAAAATATTTAATATAATTTTTTTAACTAGAAGCCTACAACAAGACTCCTAAAAAAACTTCTGGTTCCCAGTAGACACCTCCTCCAAGACAAAAGTCACTAGGGATGTCATCCCTTTATTTATGGGGCTGTAATTTATTCCAACATGATGGGTAGTTTCATTGACTATTTGAGTTTATATATATTTTTTATTTTCAATCCAAATTTTAGAGAATTGTCACAAGAGAATCGAGTAACTCAGTTGGATTATAATTATTATTATGTTATAGGTCATCTATTTCTTTCTTTAGTTAGAGTTAATATTAATCATTTAATTCGACTAAATTAACTTGATAGTAAATACCTACATAAATAAACAAATAAATAAAATACACATTCCGGTTTGGATTGTCATTAATATTTTAAATATAGGATATACATTATTAAAATATTGAATGAGCTAATATATAGTTATATACTATTAATACTACCATGTTTAGAAGCATAAGAATAAGGAGTTTAACATGTTTTAAGTTTTCACCTTCTAACTCCAATATGCACATGAAAGTTTTGTGCAATTTTTTTTAAAAAAAACGCAACAATACTTACAGACTCAGGCCAATGTCCAACTAACTTTTCATCTAGCAAGAATCAACATATGAAGTTCAGACAAGAGACCAAACCGTGGCCGAGATCCATCCCCATCAATTAATCTACATAAACGAGACATTGACGGAGGTCACCATGTAAATTATTTCTACTCACATCTAGAGAGACGAGAAACGAGAGGTTCCCAAAAATATGGTGGAGTGGTATTGAGATTCAAAGAAGAAGAAGCAAAAGGAACTACTTACTGTTAGTTAAATAAATCAGCTGCTGCTTGAAGTTGCTAGTGGTAGTTAGAGGTTTGTTATAAAGTTTGTTATGCAAGAGCACGTGTTACACATGTGTTAGTTACAAATGAGTCGGTGCACTTTATATATAAAAGAGTGCATTTGTAATGTAGAAGATAACACAAAAACAGATCATTCTGATTTCATTGAAAAGAAATGTAAGGTTTTTTCTCTCTAGTTCTGCATCTGGTATTTTGAAGAATATAGCTTAGATTCTAAGCACCTTAGGCAGCAAAGGTTGTTGCAATTTTTGATTGGGTTGAATGAGACCTTTGCTCAAGTAAGAAGTTCTATTCTACTCAATTCGAATGTGCCTACTGTTAATCAAGCCTATGCTATGGCGATACAGGAAGAGAGCCAAAGGAAATTAGGCAGTACAGATTTAGGAGGAGAGCCACTAACTATGCTTGCAGGAAGAAATGTTAATGTGTCCAATAACCAGGGTCCAGGAAGGTATTCACACAATCATTCACAAGTACAGTACCAAGGGCAATCATCTCAAGGCAAGAGATCTGGAATCATATGATAGCATTGTGGTTATAAAGGGCACACAAAGGAAACTTGCTACAGGATAGTAGGTTTTCCGGCAGACTTCAAAAGCAGGAGGAAGGGACAGCCTGATGTTTTCAAGCCACAGGCCAATAATATCACAGTTGAGGAAGAGAATGATGCAGAAAGGAAGTTCAGCTTTCCAGGTGGATATTTCACTAGGGATGATTATAATGAAACTCTGAAAAGGATGTGTCCTAAGCCAACAGGTAGTTGCAAGGCCGATGCACAAGCAGGTATGAATACTATAAGAAGTGATATTTGTCCTGCTTTAGAATGGATAATTGACTCAGGAGCTTCACATCATGTAACATGTTGTGAAGCACTTTTGAATGAGCCAAAAACAGTAGAGCAATCCAGGAACAATAAAGTACAGGTCCCTACAGGAAATAGAATACAAATAGAACATACAGGAGACACAATGGTTCTAGGAAATCACTGTTTGAAGAATGTATTGCATGTGCCTGATTTTAAATTCAATCTGTTGTCAGTTTCCAAACTCACCAAGGATTCAAATTGTGTGGTGTCCTTCTATCCTAATCAGTGTGTATTGCAGGAACTCTCCAATGGGAAGGTGATTGGGATTGGTAGAGAAGTTGATGGACTCTATATCCTAAAAAATCACATACCACCGACCTTTGGAGCTGTTATCAAGGCTGAAGATAATCAGAGACTGTGGCATCTAAGGCTAGGACATCCTTCTGTAGGAGTTATGAAGATTTTAAAGCATAAAGTGGATGATGGTGTACATCAAGAGTGTGTGATTTGTCCATTAGCTAAACAATGTAGGTTAAAGTTTCCAGTTAGTACTTCTAAATCTACTAGTTTGTTTGAGTTGATTCATCTAGATGTATGGGGGCCTCATAAACACCCTACATATGATAGAAAACACTACTTCTTGACTATTGTAGATGATTACAGCAAATTCACTTGGATTATGTTGCTGCAGTCTAAGAAAGAGGTAGTAGTAGTCTTGAAGAATTTTATCTCTATGGTCTGTAATCAGTTTGGTGTTGGAATAAAAGTTGTTAGATCTGACAATGGTACAGAGTTTTTCAATACTTGCATGACTGACTTGTTGCTTGATCATGGAATAGTCCATCAGAGTAGTTGTCCATACACACCTCAGCAAAATGGTGTTGTTGAAAGAAAGCACAAACATATTTTAGAGATAGGGAGGGCTTTAAAGATTCAATCACATATACCTAGTAGATTTTGGGGAACATGTGTATTGACTGCTGTTTATCTCATTAATAGATTGCCTACTGTTCTGTTAAATGGAAAATCTCCCTATGAGATGATGTATCACACGGCTCCTAATCTTGATCATTTGAGGGTATATGGTTGCTTATGCTTTGCCACAGTATTGCCTAAAGGAGATAAATTTGCAGCAAGAGCCAAGAAGGCTGTCTTTATTGGATATTCTTCCACACAAAAAGGGTACAAATTATATGACTTAGAGTCCAAAACTGTGTTCATCAGTAGGGATGTGACCTTCAGAGAACACATTTTCCCTTTTCAAGGGGACAAGTCACAAGACCCCTTCCCTTTACTCTCACCATTTCTACAGGATGCAGGTGTTTCCTCAGAACAGATCACAGATGCAGAACTCCCTGATGTTGCACAGTCAAGGATATCACCAGAAGTTTCAGACTTATCTTCTGTTGATTTTCCTCTTGCTGCAGAGACAATGGAACAGGTTCCTGAAGTTGAAATGGATCCTGAACTTTTACATCAAGAGACACATACTGAGCATCCTGTTGAAGATGTAGTGGCACATGTTGAAGATATAGTTCCACCTGCAGCACCTAGAAAGACCAGCAGGATATCCAAGCCTCCCATCTGGAGCAAAGATTATATTGTTCCACCTAAATCCAGTCTTTATTCCATTATTGACCATGTTCACTATGCTCATCTGTCCAACAATTATCAGGCCTATGTACAATCTTTTTCAGCTTCACTTGAACCTCAAACATTCAGGGAAGCTTCACAAGATGCTAGATGGATCTCAGCTATGCAAGATGAGATCAAGGCACTGGAGGATAACAATACCTGGACCATTGTAGGCCTGCCTCCAGGTGCAAAGGCCATAGGCTCAAAATGGGTGTATAAAATCAAGTACAAGTCTGATGGTGCAGTCGACAGATTCAAAGCTAGATTAGTGGCTAAAGGGTACACACAAAGGGAAGGGCTGGACTACAATGAGACTTTCTCTCCGGTTGCAAAAATGGTAACAATTAGGACAGTTATCAGTTTAGCTGCTTCCTATGGCTGGGACCTATGTCAAATGGATGTGAGTAATGCTTTTCTACAAGGTGATCTGCATGAGGATGTTTATATGAACTTACCTCTTGGTTTTCACAAAAAAGGGAACAATCAAGTATGCAAGTTACAAAAGTCTCTATATGGTTTGAAACAAGCCTCTCGACAATGGAACATTAAATTCACTGATGCTTTATTAGATGCTGGTTATAGTCAAAGTGCTCATGACTATTCTATGTTCACCAGGAAGTATGGGGGTGATATTGTAGTGCTTCTGGTGTATGTTGATGACTTGTTGATCACTGGCTCAAGCTCCAAGATGATTGATGAAGCTAAGTCTACATTACACCAGCATTTCAAGATGAAAGATTTGGGGAAGTTAAGATATTTTTTGGGCATAGAAGTGATGCAATCCAAAGGTGGAATCCTGCTAAACCAAAGGAAATATGCACTGCAACTCATTGCTGACACAGGTCTTAGTGGTGCAAAACCATTCAATACTCCTGTTGAATTCAATCACAAGTTCACTAGCTTGACTTATGATCAACACACAGGAAACAGTTCTGATCCTGAGTTGGTTGATGTTACATCTTATCAGAAGTTAATTGGGAAGTTGATCTACTTGACAATAACAAGGCCGGACATAGCATTTGGAGTTCAAACTTTAAGCCAATTCATGCAACATCCAAAAGTGTCACATTGGGATGCAGCCCTTAGAATTGTGAGATACATCAAAAAGTCTCCGGGCCTTGGTATTTTTCTGAAGAAGGGTGAGATTACAAACTTGACAGGGTATTGTGACTCAGATTGGGCATCCTGTCCCAACACCAGGAGATCCGTCACTGGTTATGTGATAAAGTTAGGAGAGTCTTTGATTTCTTGGAAGTCAAAAAAGCAACAGACTGTGAGTAGAAGCTCTGCTGAAGCAGAGTATCGAAGCATGGCAGCAGTAGTCTCAGAATTGATTTGGCTTTCAGGGCTACTGCAAGAGTTGAATGTGTCTATATCAGTTCCTATTAAACTCTTTTCAGATAGTAAGTCGGCTATTCAAATTGCAGGAAATCCCATATTTCATGAGAGGACGAAACATATTGAAATCGACTGTCACTTCATTAGGGACAAGGTGAAGGCTGGATTCATAGATCCTCAATTTGTTTGTTCCAACATGCAGTTAGCTGATATACTGACAAAGGGGCTTGGGACAGGACAACATGAGTTCTTATTGTCCAAGCTTGGTGTGTTAGATGTGTTTCAACCACCAGCTTGAAGGGGAGTATTGAGATTCAAAGAAGAAGCAAAAGGAACTACTTACTGTTAGTTAAATAAATCAGCTGCTGCTTGAAGTTGCTAGTGGTAGTTAGAGGTTTGTTATAAAGTTTGTTATGCAAGAGCACGTGTTACACATGTGTTAGTTACAAATGAGTCGGTGCACTTTATATATAAAAGAGTGCATTTGTAATGTAGAAGATAACACAAAAACAGATCATTCTGATTTCATTGAAAAGAAATGTAAGGTTTTTTTTCTCTAGTTCTGCATCTGGTATTTTGAAGAATATAGCTTAGATTCTACAATTTAACAAGTGGAATCATAAATGTCCATCTTGAGTACATTTATGATGGCGAGATCCACAAGTGACCCCAACCCAATGACAAACTGGAGCTTGAGAAGACCAATTTTGGTTAAAGGTTGAGAAGAGTGTGTGGTCCAAACAAAACAAAATCACCTAAATGTTACACGAATTAAAACATAAATCAATCCATCCGCTGTTGGTTCTAAGCTCTTTTGTAGACTGCTATTAGGTGTTCAAGTCAGTGTTGGATGATACAGGAAAATGTTGGTGCAGAAATTCCTTTTGGACAATTCAATTGTTGCATCGTAATACTTCTTAAGGGAAATATTAAAAGAAATAAAAATGATGATGCACACGCTAAATTTTAGTTCAATATTATACATTAACAATCCAATATTATACAGGGCATTCTTCTATTCCAACTGTAGTACACATCTTATACATTAGACTTATTTTACCAAATGTCGAAATATTCACAAGAACAGAAACAAGAAAAGTTCAAATCTCGGACCAAATGTTGATTTTTCATCTCAATTGGTATCACCCAAATTTGCTAAACCAGGAGAAAAGGCAGCACGTACAACCTGCACAAATTTTCAATTAGGATTAAACTTGAGCTGGCACAGCACATACAAAAATAAACTAATAGTAACACAGACTTGAGTTGTTTACTTCAGTTTTCAACATTCATCACAATTCAAATTTCCATAGGCAAAAATGTTGGGTTCTTCTACTTATAATCATGAATTAAGTTATGCTTCAATTAGTTCTTGTTTTTTCTTATACAAGGGGATATATTTGTATGGAAAACCAGAATATCCAATTCAATATATTTGTACGATATAGACAAGCTCACAAGACAATAATCATTTCTATTCTTGAATAAGGAAATAATATATCTAGATGACATCAGAATACTTTTAAAAAGTTGGATATTTACCACTGCTACGTACATCATTTGCGAAGAAATTCCTGCTTTATCTTCTTGATATTTGCAAGGACTTCTATCATGTTCAACCTTTCATTGGGAGATTCAGTTGTGCAATGCAACGCCACCTCCAAAATAGAAGACACACAACACAACTTTTCCTGAAAGTGAGTCTTTTCTGGTTCCATTAACGTGACATCAATAATATCCTCTGGCATTGCAGGTACTGAATTGCAGACCCAACTCCTCATGCTTAAATTTCCGTCAAACATTTCATCATATGGCCTATTTCTTGTGAAAGTTTCCATGAGCATAATGCCGTAGCTGTACACATCACATCTTGTAGAAACTAATCCTACTGATCCATACTCTGATCCAATGTTACCAGAGTAATTAGTTTCTTGACGAGCCAAAGAAATCAAAATACTATCTATATTTATACCCAAGGCTAATTGTGGCTTAATGGTCAATGAAGTGGATTAAATTCCAACAAAGTGACAAAAAACACTAGGTGATAACTTCCAATTAAAATAAGCCATCCACTTAGGCGTTCACCCAGTTCTAATGTGATGCATTATATTAGAACCAGTCAACTAATTATTTGATGTAAAATAACACATCATAGGCGATGATAAAAGGACTTACAGAAAGTTACCTGGTGCAATGTAGCCCATTGTAGCAAGTGTATTAGTATGAGCAATTGATTCCCCTTCTCCTAATAACTTGGTCAGGCCAAAGTCACTCACATGTCCAACCAACTTTTCGTCTAGCAAGACATTGCTAGGCTTCAAATCACTATGTACAACAACTGTTTCATAACCATGATGGAGATATTCCAAAGCAAATGCAACATCAATCATTATGTCTAATCTTTGGATCATATTCAAGAAGCGATCATCAGAATGTAACCACAGCTCTAGGCTTCCATTAGGCATATACTCAAGAAGTAATGCTTTAAAATCCAAGTTAGTACAACTGCTGACAACTTTGGTAAGATTTCTATGACGAAGGTTGCGTAAAACTTCACATTCAGCATCAAAGCTCTTTAACGCTCCTTCAACCTGTAAATTAAACACTTTGATTGCCAAAGTCATCCCGTTTGCAAACATGCCCTTGTAAACAGAGCCAAAACCTCCAGAGCCTAGCAAGTTGCATTGGTCAAACCCTTGAGTTGCCCTTTCAATTTCAATGTATGAAATCCTGGCTAGTGTTGTTGCAGCAAAGGATTCAGCTTCAGTTGGAATATTTCTATTCCAACGTCTCCTTAACATAAACACAACGATTGAGCCAAGTACCATTACCGCAGCTCCCAGTGAGACAAGTATAATCAGAAGCAGTTTGCCTCTCCTTGAATGATGAAAAGACCTAGTCATACAAGGTTGGAAAACTAAACCGCCGCATAACCCTCCATTTCCCATAAAAGATTGAGAGTTGAAATTGAGAAAAGGTCCTTTACTTGGGATTTCACCTTCTAATCTATTGAATGATACATTGAAATTCTTCAGATACCGAAGCAACTCTAATGATTTTGGAATGGTACCTGAAAGAATGTTATTGGATAGATTCGCCGATTCTAAACTTATCATTTTCCCAAGTGACTCTGGAATAGAACCTTGTAACTCATTATAAGCCAAGGAAAGATAAACTAGGCTCTGCAAGTCTCCAATTGTGGAGGGAATACTTCCTGAAAGGTGATTCCTGGACAGATTTATGGATGTTATGGCTTTCAAGTTCCCTAATTCTGGAGGTATAGAACCAATCAAAGAATTATTTGACAAGTTAAGCACCAAAAGATATTTGAGGCTCCATAGACTTGTGGGTATGTTAGTGAGCCTATTTGAATTTAGATAAGCGTTTCTCAAAGAGGTTGCATTACCAATGCAAGATGGTATCGGACCAGAAATCCGATTATAGTACAAAGAAAGCAAGCCCAACGATGACATTTTGCAAAGGCACTCTGGCAAGGATCCACTCAACCTATTAAGACCAAGTCCTAGCCTTTGAAGAATGTGTAAATCACATAAGGTTGTTGGCACTGATCCAGTCAAGTCATTGCCGGATAGGGACAAAGTGTTTAAGTTACTTAAATTCCCAATTCCTAATGGTATCTGGCCTCTAATTTCAGAACTATATAACTCAAGTTCCATGATAGAAATGGAGAGATTGCCAATGGAATCTGGAAGAACACCATACAGAGGATTCTCCCCTAATATTACTTCTTTCAAATATCTGCAGTTCACCAATGAAGTTAAGATACTTAGGTGCGGAGACGATAAGTTATTAACGAACAAGTCCAGATATTCAAGATCCCTCAAATCCCCCAACGAGTTAGGAATTTGGCCACTGAATTTGTTTATACTAAGATCTATAATCTCTAGATTTGATGAATTGGAGATTGAAGTGGGTATTACTCCACCAATGTTGTTTTGACCAAGATTCAAAAGCTGTAGATTTGTTTGCCAGTAGCCTGAAGCAGATGGAAGACTACCCGAAAGGTTATTGAAGAAAACTGACACCTCTGTTAGTGTAGAGATATTGAAGAGCCCTTCCGGTATGGAACCACTTAACTTATTAATTTGCAAATAAAGTATCTCCAGTTTGTGAAGATTTCCAATCTCTCTGGGTATAATACCTGCCACACGAAAGAATATATCTAAATTACTTTTATTTGATTGTGCCCATCAGTATATATAAGAGTTGATAAAAACCAACAATTAATTCCATGACAAACAAGACCAAGGTACCTGATAAATTATTTGTGTTCAAATTAAGCATCCATAGTGATGATAAGTTCGATATGGTGCGTGGTATTGAACCCACGATGCGATTGTTCTCCAATTGTAATTGCTGCATCTTTCCTAAATTACCAATCTTTGCTGGAATTGTGCCTGCAAATTTCAACAAACGGCAAACAAATTTGCAAATTTTTATGATGTTGCTCAAGGTGTTAATTCTCAATTAACAAACTTTGGTGCTTAGCCTCATGCTAAGCACCAAACATAAAAAAATAGGAAAGTAGGAAAATTTCCTTGGTACCAAACACACCCTAAATATTGTGGGCTTACATATATATGCAAAGTAGGATGTTATATATTCACATTGAGAAATTAAAGTATGCAGAATGTACCTTGCAAGTTGTTTCCCCCAAGGTTTAAGAACTGAAGCCTCTCCAAGTTTACAATTTCTGGTGGAATGGTTCCACTGAAGTTATTGTATGACAATGACAATTCATACAATTCTGTGCAGTTAGACAAACCTGTTGGAATTTGACCACTCAAGTGGTTGGAAATGATTGAAATACTCTTTATTTTTTGAAGACGACGACATATATCTACAGGTAGACTCCCTGATAATTGATTATATGTGAGAGCTAAAATTTCCAACGAGGAAATGTTGAAAATGGAGAATGGAATTGAGCCACTAAGTTTATTACTGACTAGAACCAACTTCTCTAACCTCATAAGGTTACCAAAATCTTTGGGAATCTGGCCAGTGAAGTTATTGTTTGCTAGATTCATCACCTTCAATCTACGTAAACGAGACAAATCTTGAGGGAGGTCTCCTTGGAAATTATTACTACTAAGATCAAGCGAAACGAGAAATGAGAGGTTTCCCAATTGTGGTGGAATGTTTCCAAGAATGTTCAAGTTGGATACATTTAGTGCTCTCACCCTATGGTGGCGAGAGCCGCAAGTGACTCCAATCCAATCACAAACTGAAGCTTGAGAAGACCAATTTTGAGTTAAGGGATGAGAAGAGTTTAGAGTAAAACTAGCTTTCAATGAAAGTAGAGTTGATTGATCTGTGTTAATTACTATGTTTTTGCTAATGCATGTCTCTAACAAGTATAGGTGCAAGAGTAGTAGTGAAAGAAAGAAAGAGTATGCTTTCTCCATGTGATTGCACATAAGATAAGGAAACAAGTGTTGAGCTAAATAGGGACAAAAGGTTGCTAAGGACTGGGTCCCTTATTTGTATAAAAAAAAGGAACAAAAGCAATGCCGTAGATAAAGGGGTTGTAATTTGTACATTTTCCACAGTGGTTGGCTTGACTTTATTAAAATTTTGTCCCCAAGTCTTTGTTTTGAGATAATATATTATTTCATCAGACATCCAAATTTCTTTAGAACTTTTCTTTACTATGGTAATCCCTTCATCCAATAATAATTGTACACTATATTAAAAAGAAAAAATGGCACATCATGACATGTTTTATAATTAAAATTGGCAATAAATAGCCCACTTATAACTTTTTAGCAAAAAAAAGATTTCTTAAAATCTATTTATCATTTATTAGCCATGTTCTCTTTTACTCGTTTTTTTTTCTTTGCCTTTTCAAGAAATGTTTTTTCTTTCCTTCCTTTATTTATTGAAAAAGTATAATTATTTTTTATCATTTCTTCATCTCTCTTCTTATTTTAAACAGTTCTTTGGTAATAACAACTTTTTCAACTTTTTTTTTTTTTACTTTTTTGTTTATCTCTTTAAGATTTTTTCATACATGCATATATTCTTTTTTTTGCCTAAATTTTCTCCTTCGCATCTACATTCAACCTGTGTACACGATGATATTAATCATTTTTTTATCATTGTTCTTGACTATATTTAATCTATCATATATATTTTGAAAATAAAAAGTTCATTATTTTATTGTTCCTATTTTCTCTCTTCTTATTATTTGTCAATTGTTTTAAAGCAAAATTCTCTCTTTTTTGTCTTTTTTTTTTCTTTCTAAAATTCTTTCGTAATATAAAGTAAAATTGATCTCTTTAGGTTTTAGCCTATCACATATGTAAGTGAAAATATATTTGATCTCTTTTTCAATTATTGTATAATTATAAAAAAAACCAAAAAATTGAAAAACACTTTTTGTTAATTTGGGTTGATTTATAGATTTAATACATCAATATAATTCATTTAGTTATTTTTAAATGAAAAATCAAACCAAGCTAGTCATTAAATAGGGATAAAAGAGGGCCAAGCAATGTCGTAGATAAGGGGCTATAAATTTTCCAGAGTGACTTGACTTCATGTGCTATATCAAAGAGCAGTATATGGAAAATTAGTTGGATTTACTAGGTCTTCTTAGAGAGTTTTTTTTCTCCTTCCAAATAGGCATTAAATTCAGTGATTGAGTAGGGTCGGAAGAAAAATATTTTTTTAGTGTATATTTTCTTGTATTTTAAATAAGCAGAAAATACAAATTTATATAATTTACCTAATACTTATCTAGTTCGAACAGTACTAGAAAAATTAGTTTCCACTAATAATTGTTGAATTGTGTGACCATCTCATCTAAAAACTTAAGCGATTAGAGAGAACAAACTTTTATATTATTTAATTATATTGTCAACGGTAATATCCGATCTTTACCTGAGCTCTTATTATGATGAAAGGTTTTCTTATTATTTCCTGTTTAAACCATATGGACAGTACAGCATACCTTTCTAATGTTATGCAAACCTTTTTCCTTGATTTTTAATTATTATCAAGGAAAGAGGGCCAAGCAATGCCGTAGATAAGGGGTTGTAAATAAGGGTGTACATGGTCGGGTTGGTTTGGGTTTTTCAAATATTAAACCAAACCATTTATGTCGGATTTTAAAATTTATAAACCAAACCAAACCAAAAAAACTCGGGTTTTTCAACCTCGGGTTTTCGGGTTTTTCTGGTAAAGTATTCATACAAACATATAATTTACTTGTATTTCAAATATTTCTTTAGTCCTATCAAAATACAACTATCTAAGTTGTTTCTTAAAAAAATAACACAAAATGTGATATAATTAATGACACTAGAATATCCAACAAAAATAATAATAATGAAATCGCGTAAAACAAAAATTGCAAATTAACAATTCATAATGAAAATGATCATAATTTAAAAGTACTAAATCATGCTAAAATAAGTTCAATAAGTATTAGTTACATGACTAAATATTAAATGAAATTAAAATTAGATTATGTATTTTAATTGTCTAAACCAATGTAAAACTAAAGAACAAATATTCAATATTATTGTCATTATTAGTGTTGAATTGATTTTCTTTTTGCATTAGCATTAATTTGATTTTGATTTGAGCTTTATTATAATTACCAACATATGTGGACTATAATCTTTATTGGAACATTCATAATTCTAAGTTACAAACTTGAAATAATATATTAAAAGACAAAAACTATGAAAAAGTATAAGAAATATTTAAAAATTATATCTATTTTATGTATAAAATAATATTTTAAAATTATATATATAACGTCGGGTTGGTTTGGCCTCGGGTTGATTTTTTTAGTTAAAACCAAACCAACCCAAATATAGTCGGGTTTTTTTTCCAATACCAAACCAAGTCAAACCAAACCACTAGTCGGGTTTTTTTTTTGGTTTAATTTGCGGTTTGGTTCGATTTTGTACACCCCTAGTTATAAATTTTCCACAGTTGGTCGACTTGACTTTACTAAAGTCTGTCCCAAAAAAGGGTGTTAGATTACGTCTTTTTTGAATGTTCTATCAAGTTATTTGAGAAAGGAGCAGCGTGGTGTAACATAAAGGAGTATTGAAGTGTCTGACTATATCATCTAAAAAGCTTAAGCGGAGGGATTCACATCTGCAAAGTAGATACATCAAAACAATAACGATCATTAATATTGTACAGGGCATTCTTCTATAACAACTTTAGTACACATCTTATATATACTTGTCCTATATTACACTTATATTTGAGAGAAACACTCAAATTGGTACATACACAAGAGGAAAGCAATAAACAAAGAAAAGTTCAATTTTAGTTCAACATTATACACCACTCTTTGTGTACTATTGTAGTTGAAATTAACATAATAACCTCATTAATCATATTATACAGGGCATTCTTCCTTTCCAATTGTAGTAAACATGTTATGTACTTAAGTTATTTGACACACTCACTCAAACTTGAAATATACACGAGAGGAAAGCACAAGAAACAAGAAAAGTTTAAATCTAGGAGCTATGTTGGATGCCTACCGTTTGCATAAACCTTGGTGCATCATCTGTGAAGAAATTCATGCTTGATCTTATTGATATTTGCCAGGACATCTTTCATGTTCGGCCTCTCATTAGGAGATTCAACTGTGCAATTCAATGCCAAGTCCAAAATAGAGGACACAAAACACAACTTTTTCTCAAAATCAATCTCTTCAGGTTGAAATTGTTGGGTTATGAAGGTGAGTTGGGCGTCATGCGGAAGCTTACAATTGCAATCAAGACGGTGATAAATTAGATGACAAATAAAGCGATACTAAAACATAATATTATTAATATGAAAACTAATTTAAAAGAAAAAAATATTATAACTGTTGAGAGATTAAATTTCCCCATAAACAAGACTCTTATACGACTACATTGTGGATGTTATTGTTATTGAGTTAGAAGAAACAAACCTATATTTTTAGAGTCCTAAAACCTTTCCTACTAGAAAAGAACTAGCTACTCCAAAAACATTTTCCTAAAAGGAAAGAATAAACCAAATATGAAAAGAATATTATATTTTCCTTTCAAGAAAAAGTAAAAACATTTATGGTAATGTTTTGTCTTTTCTTTTAGAAAAAATAAACTTCAAAGAAGGTAAGAAAATCAGGACAAAATCCTAACAGAAATTAGGTGTCATCAATAATATCATCTGGTGCGACAGGTAGTGAATTACAGACCCAACTCCTCATGTTCAAATTTTCTTGAAACATTTCATCATATGGCCTTTTTCTTGTGAAAGTTTCCATGAGCATAATGCCGTAGCTGTACACATCACATCTTGTAGAAACTAATCCTACTGATCCATACTCTGATCCAATGTTACCAGAGTAATTAGTTTCTTGACGAGCCAAATAAGAAATTAAAGGTATAATGGGAATAAAACAAGAGTAAGGTAATCAATTGAAACAATATGACTTCTGGCAGATTAAAGGTAATAATATACAGATTCAATCTATGAGCTAACTTGGCCATTTTGATTATGCTTTCACCAAGTTCTAATGTGATGTAAAATAACACTTTATATGTGGTAACAAAAGGACTAAAAGAAATTTACCTGGTGCAATGTACCCCATTGTAGCAAGTGTTTTAGTATGAGCAACTGATTCCCCTTCTCCGAATAACTTGGCCAGGCCAAAGTCACTCACGTGTCCAACCAATCTTTCGTCTAGCAAGACATTACTAGGCTTCAAGTCACTATGTACAACGACTGTTGAATAACCATGATGGAGATACTCCAAAGCTGATGCAACATCAACCATTAATGTCTAATCTTTGGATTATGTCCAAGAAGTGATCATCAGAATGTAACCATTTCTCCAGGCTCCCATTGGGCATGTACTCTAGAAGTAATGCTTTAAAATCCATGTTAGTACAACTGCTGATAACTTTGGCAAGATTTCTATGGCGAAGGTTGTGTAGAACTTCACATTCAATATCAAAACTCTTGAATGCACCTTCAATCCGTAAATTGAACACTTTGATTGCCAAAGTCATCCCATTTTCAAACATGCCCTTGTAAACAGAGCCAAAACCTCCAGAGCCTAGCAAGTTGCATTGGTCGAACCCTTGAGTTGCCCTTCCAATTTCAATGTATATATGAAATCCTGGCTGGTGTTGTTGCAGGAAAAGATTCGGCTTGAGTTGGAACATTTCTATTCCGATGTCTCCTTAACATAAACACAACAACTGAGTCAAGTCCCATTACTGCAGCTCCCAGTGAGACAAGTATAATCAGAAGCAGTTCGCTTCTCCTTGAATGATGAAAAGATCTACTCATACAAGGTTGGAAAAGCAAGCCGCCGCATAACTCTTCTGTTGAAATAGCTAAATATTCAGAAGTTAGTTACGAATCCATTAGTTAGTTAGAAGGTCATTTCAGAATGTTAGTTGGTGCTAGTTAGTTACCTCGATTACTGTGCTGATGAATCAGTTGGTCGATTAGATATTTTCTTCTTCTTCTGGCTTTCTATATAACCTGAAGATGTATCTCACTTGTAAAGGGTCCAGATTCAGATTAATAAAATTCTCTCTCATTTCTTCCTTACTCCAGTTTCTTCTCTAAGTTTATCAACGGTGTTATGAGCTTGTGTGCTCACAGTTTTTCATCTTCATTTCCCATAAGTGAAATTGAGAAAAGGTCATTTACTTGGGATTTCACCTTCTAATCTATTGAATGATACATTGAAATTCTTCAGATATCGAAGTGACTCTAATGATTTTGGAATCGTACCTGAAAGAATGTTTTTGGATAGATTAATCGATTCCAAACTAATCATTTTCCCGAGTGACTCTGGAATAGATCCTTGTAACTCATTATAAGCCAAAGAAATATAAAGTAGTCTTTGTAAGTCTCCAATTGTGTGGGAATACTTCCTGAAAGATGATTCCTGGACAGATCTACATATGTTATGGCATTCAAATTTCCAAAATCTGGAGGTAAAGAACCAATCAAAGAATTATTTGACAAGTCAAGCACCAAAAGATCTTGGAGGCTCCATAGACTGATGGATATGTTAGTAAACCTATTTGAATTTAGATAAATATTTCTCAAAGAGGTAACTTTGCCAATGCAATATGGTATGGAACCCGAAATTCGATTATATGACAAATTAACCAAGCCCAACGATGACATTTTGCAAAAGCACTCTGGCAAGGGTCCACTTAACCTATTATTGTCAAGTATTAACTCTTGAAGAATGTGTAAATCAAAGAATGTTGTTGGCACTGATCCAGTCAAGTCATTTCCGAATAGGGACAAAGTGCTTAAGTTACTTAAATTCCCAATTCCTAATGGTATCTGACCCCCAATTTCAGAAAGAGATAAATCAAATATTTCCATAGAAGTGGAGAGATTTCCAACGGAATTTGGAAGAACACCATTCAGAGGATTATTTGCTAACAATATGCGTCTTAAAGATCTGCAGTTGGTCAAGGAAGATGTAATGACCCTCCTGGTCATTTCTATATTTTTCCCTCTGTGTGTCGTTTAGAGCGTTCCTGTAGCGACCCTAAGTCATTTATGACTTGCTGGGACTGACAGTTCGATCACCTGGTCGTTCGTTTGGTTATTGTGCGAGTTTTAGTGTTTTTGGAGCTTATGAACCTTGAACGATCCTTTTCAATCAAAAGTTCAAGAAGATGACATCTAAATCCAATTTTGACGGTTCCATCAGCTTCAGAAGGGTCATTTTAGTTTAGTAGCATGGTCGGCATGGCTCACGACGTTTTCAGTGCGAGTCGGTGCGATTAGGCGTTTTAACTTTAAGTTTAAGCCTAAGTTTGACTTTAGTCAACATTCTGAGTAAACGCGCTCATATGAGAATTTTGTTAGCGTCGTTAGCTCCGGAATGTCGAGTTTGGTCTAGATTGACCATTTTTTTGTGTCCCGAGGATTCCGAGCTTTTTCCGAGCCCCTTTGTAATTTTTGACTTAAAATGACGGTTGGGTGTGGGACCCACTTTTTTTCAAGATGACTTCGTATGGAAATTTTGACTACGTTATTGAGTCCAGAATATCGAATTTGGTATGGTTGTATATCTCGTTTGCGTGCACGGGGTTCCGAACGAGTTCAGAGCACCCCTTCGGAGTTTTTAAGTTTTCGAAAAATAGGCTGAAATCTGGTGTATTTAGAGCAGAAAAGTCAGCACTTTTCCAATCTGAAAAACCTCATATCTCCCTCATCTCTCAACCGAATAAGGCAATTTGAAGTGCGGGAGCTTCAATTTTTTGGTGTCTTCGCTAAGGATTGACTGGAAGTTGTTGGGTTCACGTCGTTCGAGGTAAATTTCGTGATTTACCAGACTGCTGTAGCCTTTTTCGAGTTCTTATTTTTGGCTTTCTTGAATTGGTGATATCTTGGTCATTTTAGCTTGGTTTTGGGTGATTTGAAGTCCCAAGTGTTGGGAATTATCGTGGCTACGTCGTGGAGTGTTCAAGGAGTGTTGGGCACCATTCGATTCTTGTATATTCCGAGTTTAGACTGCTGCATGTTTTCTTTTAAGTTGATTAAAGTGTGGTTTTCTTGCATGTTGGGTTTTGCTGCGTTTTGAGCTCCAAATTGTGTTCTATTTCAGAACACAAGTTTGGGATACTGTTTTGGGTCTCTTAGCGGAGTCAAATCCAAAAAGTTCGGTGCGGGTCCCACGATTCTCATTTTGACTCCAAAATTGACCCGTCCCCGTTTGTTGTGATTTTGGTGTCTAAACGACTGTACTAATGTTGCGACCCTTTATTTGATAGAGTGACAGCGTTCAAAGGTCGTTCGGGAAGGAAAAGCTTCGGCAAAGTGATTTGGAGCGCGCACGGTCAGCCGAAAGGTAGGCTACAACTTCCTTTTCTATTAGATTGAGCTTAATTGTGTAAAAGCATGTGGATTGGAGTGAATTGGGGGTGGGTACCAGTTTCTTAGTTTACTTTGATTAGATACCTTATGTTAGGATCGATTGACCATATTTCAGGCGTAGTACCATGTTAGTCGGGTTAGTAGAATCACATGCTTATGTGCTAAATGCTATTGTATGCTTGTATGTTGTGTGTTGCATGCTTTGTTCATTGTCAACTGTAAGCATGATGTCCTTAGTCTAGGTTAGGCTAGCGTTGCCTTAGACTTATGACCTGTGTGGGCTTGATAGCCTTGACTTTCTGCCGACGTCGTTCGGATGACTTAGCTCCTTATAGACTGGAGTAACAAACTTGTGTCTGATAGTTTGAGCCTTAGATTAGGCGTTATCGCTGCTTGTTGCCCTTCTGTATCTTCTCCCTCTAATTCTGCGGTTCCGACGCGTTCTCGGAGGTTCGGTGCATCACTAGAGGTGTGTGATTGAGATAGTATAGGCTTGGAGCCTTTTCTGTGATTTCTTGGAGTGGACGGTGTTCCACGGTGGCTGTTGCTGGATTGGATCCTATTGGAGATACCATCACCCCCGGGGTCGTTCATCTAGCTGGGCTGGGAGCGTATCGCTGGTTGGGTAGACTCAGTGATTTCGGCAATTGCCCCCGGGACTCTCTTTCTAGCTGGGCTGGGAGTGTGCTGCTAGTTGGGTGTCCCCGGGTCGCTCTTTCTAGCTAGGCTGGGAGCTGACTGCATGGTAAGACGACTCGCGATATCTACCTCACCCACAAGTCCCTCATTCTAGCTGGGCTGGGAGTGGACTGTTTGGTTAGGTGCCCCCGAGGTCACTCTTTCTAACTAGGCTGGAAGTGCACTGCTAGCTGGGTGGAGTTTGATGGGTTCTTTTGGTTACTTTGGGCTGGGAGCCCGATTTTCTTCTTTCTCAGTAGACTTAGCTATTTTATGTACCTGTCGGGCTTATGGGGATTCGTTCAGGTTTTATTTAAACTTGCACATACCTTCTTGGGTTATGGGGGGTCCAGTTAGGTTTAGTTTAGTTGTACTTAGTTTACTTCTGGTATGCTCGTGTGCTTTCTTTTCATATCGGCTCTGACCTCTCTGTGTCTAGATTCTATCCTTTCTTATTGTTTTTACCCCTTTTGCTCAGTCGGTCTTTGATGCCTATTGAGTACCTGTTGTTTGGTACTCATGCTACACTCTGCATCTATTTCGTGATGTAGGTCCCAGTACCAGTTACCAGCGGTGATTAGTTCCAGCCTTCTTTTGCAGCTGTGACTCGGAGACGAGGGTGAGCACTTGGCGTTTTGGGTTTGTTCTGTCTCCTTCTTTTGTTTTAGCTAGTCTTGTTGCTTTTGGGACACACTTTGTTGTGGTCCACTTTTGGGACTTGTACTTTTTATAAGACAGCTCTGTACTAGTGACTTTCGGGTTCTGGGAGGGATTTTTGTATATATTTATTTTGGTTTGCTTCCGCCTTGTTGTCCTTGTTTAGATTATTGTTTTCGCTAGTTTCTGCCCTTACACTCATTGCTTGATATTCTGTGTTACGGGCTGACTTACCTACTGGTGAGGTATAGTAGGTGCCATCATGACTTGAGAAATTGGGTCGTGACAGGTATTATTGGACAACACCAATTTTTCAAGTTGTCTCAAATCACCCAACGAGTTAGGAATTGGGCCACTCAACTTGTTATCCTCAAGAATTAATTTCTTTAGATTTGAAGAATTGGAGATTGAGCTGGGTATCCACCAATGTTGTTTACAGAAAGAACTAAAAGCTCTAGATTTGTCCGCCAGTAGCTCGAAGAAGATGGAAGACTACCTGAAAGGTTATTGTATCCCAGTGATAGCCTTCTCAATGTAGAGATATTGAAGAGCTCTTCTGGTATGGAACCACTTAACTGATTAAATTGCAAAAAAAGTATCTCCAATTTGTGAAGATTCCCAATCTCTCTTGGCATAACACCTGCCACATATCTGTATTATCCGGATTAAGTTTATTTGATTGCTCCAGTTTACCAAACATTGCATCAGTTCATATATCAACAATTGATTCTATGCATGATGCAAGAGTACTAATCAGTAATCAGTTGAACACGTTGCTTGAAAATTACCTGATAAATTGTTTGTGTTGAAATTAAGCAACAATAGTGATGATAAGTTGGATATGGTGCATGGTATTGAACCCACGATGTGATTGTTCTCCAATTGTAATTGCTGCAAGTTTCATAAAGTACCAATCTCTGCTAGAATTGTGCCTGCAAATTGCCAACCAACTTGCAAATTTATGCTGTAGCTCAAGGTGTTAATTCTGGATAGATATAGCACCTGGGCCTAGCTCAACACCCAAAGCTAGTTTATAAGGGGAGGAGTGTCCAAGTCCATATAAGGAGACCAAAACACCCATCCCCACCGATGATGTAGACTTAACGATTCTCAATTAACAATTTCAAAACTAGGCTCATGCTAAAAGGATTTTGAATAGATAAACTTTGTATTCACTTGCTAGTTTAGATTTAACTAACTCACACAACTTCTTTTAGTAAAATACCTTGCAAGTTGTTTCCCCCAAGGTTTAAGCTCTCAAGCCTCTCCAAGTTGAGAATTTCTGGTGGAATAGTCCCAGTGAAGATATTGTATGACAATGACAATTCAAACAGTTCCGTGCAGTTAGATAAACCCGATGGAATGTAACCACTCAAGTGGTTGGAAATGATTGAAATGCTCTTTATTCTTTGAAGACGGCGACATATATCCACAGGAAGACTTCCTGATAATTGATTATGCGTGAGATCTAAATTTTCTAACGATGAAATATTGAAAATGGAGAATGGAATAGAGCCAGTAAGTTGGTTTTTGAATAAAATCAACTCCTTCAGATTCTGAAGGTTGCCAATATCTTTGGGAAAATCGCCTTGAGATGATTGTATCTAACACTGAGAATTTCCAACATAGACAGGTTAGAAATAGAAGCAGAAGGTATATTAGTGAAACTGTTGTTATCAAGAATTAACATCTGAAGCTCAGAATAGAAACCAAACCACGTTGGAATCTCTCCACTGAAGTTATTGAATCCGAGATTCATCACCTTCAGTCTACGTAAACGAGACAAATCTTGAGGGAGATCACCCTGTAAATTATTTCTGCTCATATCTAGAGATTTCCCAAATGTGGCGGAATGGACCCATAAATGTCCGTGTTGGATACATTCAGTGCAGTTACCCTATGGTGGTGAGGAACGCAAGTGACTCCAATCCAATCGCAAACAGTAACTTGAGAAGACCAATTTTGAGATATTAAAGAGTTTAGAGTAACTCCGTGTTTGAATGCAAGAAGAGCAGATTGATCAGTGCTAGTGTTTGTGGCAATGCATGCCACTAAGAAGCACAGTAATTGAAAGATAACACAAACAAATTTTTCCATGTTTAATTTGTAGTAAGTATTAACAATATATTATTATTATTAGTATTAGTATAAGGGGGTTGCACTTGTTATGAAATTGTAGGGAACAACAATTGCTCTTTTAGTAAAAGGCGGGTCCAAATCTTACCAAACAGCCAAAACTCAACAGTTGTTAAATTCAGAGGAGACCCACCACACGTTTATTAAAATTTTGATTTTGACTTCACAGTCCGTATGGCATTTTTGAGCCTGTCGGTTGTCTGGACATAAATTTATTTATTTTTAAGAAAAAACATCATTTGCTTATACATTAGAATGATGTTTTAACTTCATTTTTTTTTTTGAGTGAATTGAAAGTCCAAACATAGTTAAACATCTTTCAGTAGAGAAAACTTGCGTGAATATTCAATTAACGTGTGTTATTTTATTTGTACTAACAAATACTTATAACAATAACTACTCTTTTGAATCCCAGGGATTGCCTCAGGGAAGAGGCCAGTCCCTGAAAAAGCCATCTCGATTGGTATCATTCAAATGCGAAAATTAAAACATCAATTAATAACATAAGCATAAATTAATGACCGTAAAAAAACATATCAGAATCGATAACAATAGGATGAAACAGAAAGGAAAAAATTGTTCATGAATATTTAATTGTGCAGAAGAAGAAGAAGAAGTTCAGAATTTTCGTTGTTTTAATATAAGAGGAAATCCCTCTATTTATAGCTAGACAACAAAGGGTAGTGTGAACAAATATTTATTGTGCCTTATTGGAAATGTCACAACTTTTCGAAAAAGTTGCAACCTTTCGAAAAAGACATAACTTTTCATAAAAGTCACAACTCTTCATAGAAGTTACAACTTTTCATAAAAGTCATAATTTTTCATTAAAGTCGCAATTTTTCATGAAAGGAGAATGCTAGTTTTGAAAATAAATAGATTAAAAAAGAAATCCTGGTTTGTGGTCGCGCCACGCAGACAGGCCTAGAGTTCTTATATATATATATATATGTGTGTGTGTGATTATTTTGTTGAATTTTTTTTTTGTCGGTACATATTGATAAGTAACCCTTTTTCTGTATGCTTAAGGGATTAATTTACCCCTAATATACCTGTGCCCAATAATCATTTATTTGTTTTACGTCTCCATCACCATGGAGTACCCTTTTTCCCACTTAAGGGTTGTTTAGAAAGTCACATGTAATTGAGATTTGATGTAATTACTCTTTTTGATATGCTTGGTAGACCAAGTAATTACTTCTTCTGATCCTAATTATGTATCCACTTTTGAATGGACACACATATTAATAAAACAATTAATGACATAGTAAAATTACCATTTTACTTCTATTAATTATGAAGTGGGTGAATTAAAAACAAAGATTTTCAAAAAGTTATATTTTTTTTAAAGTAATTAATTGAGGATATAGTAGTTAATTTTTTTTTGTCATTTCTTGATTTGTCAAAATGGACAAATAATTAAAGACAACCAAAAAAAGAAAAGTGAACAAGTAATTAGGAACAGATAGAATACTTGGTAAGAGAGGAGTCGGGTGTACTTGAAGGGTAGTAATTGCACTCCTCAATTCCCAAGGGAGGGTTAGGAATTAGGTGCAAGTACATGAAACTTTTTAAAATATTTTTCTTTCCCTTTATTTATATTTGAATTTTTCTTTTTAATTTATTATTTTATAAAAAATGTTTTTGTTATTCTAATATTTTCTAAAATTTTATTTTTTCATTTTTTATATTTCATTTTCTTCACATTCTCAATCATTACTTTTTGATGTGATTCGATTCAATTTTCAGTAGCATAATTTTGTTAGAATTGCTACATTTACTTCAGTTCGGCTATGTGCCTGTTAGCTCTATTTTGCTTCTTCTTCTACGGAATTGGAGCCTTCCTTTTCTTCTTTAAATTGACTGGGACAGGCTTGAAACCGTTAATCGATACAAGACATTATAGTAGAAAACTGAACGAATAGAATCTGTTCCTATCATCCTCATATATCCAAACCTCAAGACACGTCTTGAATTCAGTGTGTGATGAGTATGCAAGTCACCCAGGATAGTTTATGGCCCTAAAACTTTGAGATTCAGTTACCAAACCAAACGAACATCTCTCTCTTCAAATCAAACGAGGCAAGAACAGTATTACGGGGTGTTTTTTTCATGTTTTTGATATCCCAGTAATTAAACCCTTCAACAATTGCATCACAGTGGCAGGTAGTCATGTTTAAGAGATTATTAATTTTCACACCTCTCCAAGATTCCAATTTGGTTGAGTAAACCTCAACTATAGTAACTCGCCTACCTTTCTGATAGTTTAGAATCCTCATGACCTTGTAATCATCAGAATTCTGTTCATACCCAAAACCCACACTAACGTAACATTTGTGTGCTTTTTGAAGGTTTATAGAGTGCATAGGGAGAATCTTGAATTGATTTATCGGGTTCCATAGACAAATAATCAGACATACGAGGTTCAGTAATCAGTAAGCTTTATGAAGTATACTGGATTTCGTATACGGATCAAACCATTTCTCTCCCTAGTCCAAACAAGGATATAATGGTTGTCAGGGTCCGAACTAAACCTCTTGAGATGCAGAGAGATAAAACAGGGGGTCGAAATCAGAGTGCACCAGCGTTTACAAACGAACTTCAAGTGCAAGCAGAGTTTTAACTGGTAATCTTGAAAAAATATCTCGACGAATCTCTTTGCCAAGAAACGAAATATAGGAAATTTGTCTTGTATTCTTCATCTTCTAATTATAAGGAAAAGCCAGATTCTATTTCTCTTTGAGACAATCAATCAAACAGTTTGTTTGCAGAAAATACACTGCCCCAAATTTAACTAAAAGTCTTCAAGAAATTTCCTTGAATGAAGATTTAAGTGGGGTTGACGCACTTACCTGAAAATGATTTTGGGTTGAGTTTTTGCCTCTTATAATTAAATTGTTTTTACAATAATGATCATCCATACTAATACAAGACATTCTCCATACCAACTTTAGCACACATCTTATATATTAAAGTTATTTGACACACACTCCAAACTTGAATGAACAAGAAAAAGTTCTAATCTCGGAACAAAGATTGGTATTCGTTGCAATTGCGGTCACCCAGATTTGTTACGCCAGGACTGGAAGGCAGCATTACCTGTACAGAAGTTTAAATGTGATCAAACTTGAGTTTCCAGTCATTATGATACAAACTCAGCACAGGCAAAAATATACTCACTATACTATAGTATTAACAGAGACTTGAGCAGTTAACTTTTCAACATAACGTATATATTTCAACTGTCACCATGATGAAATTTCCGTTGGCAAAAATGTTGGTCTTTCTCCTTATAAATTCTTGATTTATTTTACTCACTGGAGAAGTTTTCCTCGAACTTAGAAAGTAATAACAAACCTGGGATACTGAGAAAGTTCTCCTCAAATTCAGAAAGGTCACCCTTAGTAAATCCCTATAGATGATGTATTGACTAACTTTGGTTTTTTAATCGTTTCCCGGTGATTCTGTTGTAGAATTCCAAAGGATGAAACAGTATGGATAGGCGCAATCTGCTCAGCGTAAACAGTTTGCTTACACTAAGTAACTCAGCTCTAAAGACTGCTACTCAAGCTATAGGTGCTTTTATCTGTTGAGAACTTTAGAAGGCTAGATATGGTAACAAAAGAACAACTGTCAATGAGGTTCTATTTCATCTCAAGGTTTATTTTACTACAACCAATTTCCATAAGAATTCTTGTCACAAGCTAAGTCAATTTATTGGTGCTTATAGACCACGGTTAAACTTTACCCCTGTAAATGATTGAAACCAGCTCAACACTATACCTTTTGGATTCAAATATCGGTGGTAGGGAAACCTCCCCAGCATCAGAAGTTAATGCAGCCAGGATGATGGATTTGAATTAAAAAACCCCATCTACATTTATTCATGGTATAGAAAAGACAATAATTTCTCCATATGACATTAGAATGTTTCAAAAAGTTGTATACGTACCATCACATAAACCTTGTTACATCATCTGCGAAGAAATTCTTGTTTGATCTTATTGATATTTGCCAGGACATCTTTCATGTTCGGCCTCTCATAAGGAGATTCAGCTGTGCAATTCAATGCCAACTCCAAAATAGAGGACACACAATGCAACTTTTTCTTAAAATCAATCTCTTCAGGTTCCAATAAGGTGTCATCAATGATATCATCTGGTGCGACAGATAGTAAATTACAGATCCACCTTCTCATGTTCAAATCTGCTTGAAACATTTCATCATATGGCTTTTTTCTTGTGAAAGTTTCCATGAGCATGATTCCGTAGCTGTACACATCACATCTTGTAGAAACTAATCCTATTGATCCATACTCTGATGCAATGTACCAGAGTAATTAGTATTTTGACGAGCCAAATATATATATATATTTTTTTTTATTATTTTTTTTTTGCTAGATATGAAAAATAGTTGAATCCACCTTGAGTATACAAACACTTAAAAAAACTTAAAGGTATAATGGGATTTAAACAAGAGTAAGGTAATCAATTGAAACGATATGACTTCTGGCAGATGATATTAAACGGATTCAATCTATGAGGTCACTTGGCCATTTCACTTTGAAACATAATTTAAGAGAAGGTAAACAATAGTGAAGAGAGGCAACTTTATTTTATCGTGGCTGAGTTTCTCTGCTTGCTCTAAAATCTTTTTATATGCTTAATTGACGTGGAACAACCCTTTTTTTCCTCCTCCTCCTTTTCTCCGGTAAGTTAGAGTGTAAGGATGACTTCCTCATTCCTTGTATTGCAGAGGTTAGGCATAGCCCCCCTCTATGTTCCTTTGCTTTATCTATTTAATCTCCTTTGAAGGAAACATTTGCTTTAAAAAAAATTGAAACGACATGACCACATGCTTCTTTTTCTTATCATCGTAGATGCATGTATATAGAGTTTGGAACAGTCATATTTCAATGTTATCAATACCATTTTTTTTCATGCTTAATCAGTGATATAATATGTTTTCTTTAATTGAATTATCCACTCAGGCTTTCACCGAGTTCTAATGTGATGTAAAATAACAATTTATATGCGATAATGAAAGGACTAAAAGAAAGTTACCTGGTGCAATGTACCCCATTGTAGCAAGTGTTTTAGTATGAACAATTGATTCCCCTTCTCCTAATAACTTGGTCAGGCCAAAGTCACTCACATGTCCAACCAACTTTTCATCTAGCAAGACATTGCTAGGCTTCAGGTCACTATGTACAACCACTGTTCCATAACCATGATGGAGATATTCCAAAGCAAATGCAACATCGATCATTATGTCTAATCTTTGGATCATATTCAAGAAGCGATCATCAGAATGTAACCACAGCTCTAGGCTTCCATTGGGCATATACTCAAGAAGTAATGCTTTAAAATCCAAGTTAGTACAACTACTGATAACTTTGGTAAGATTTCTATGACGAAGGTTGCGTAAAACTTCACATTCAGCATCAAAACTCTTTAACGCACCTTCAACCTGTAAATTGAACACTTTGATTGCCAAAGTCATCCCGTTTGCAAACATACCCTTGTAAACAGTGCCAAAACCTCCAGAGCCTAGCAAGTTGCATTGGTCGAACCCTTGAGTTGCCCTTTCAATTTCAATGTATGAAATCCTGGCTAGTGTTGTTGCAGTAAAGGATTCATCTTGAATTGGAACATTTCTATTCCGACGTCTCCTTAACATCAACACAACGATTGAGCCAAGTACTAGTACTGCAGCTACCAGTGGGACAAGTATAGTCAGAAGCAATTTGGTTATCCTTGAATGATGAAAAGACCTAGCCCTACAAGACTGAAAAAGCAACTCCCCGCACAGCTCCTCATTTCCCATAAAAGCTTGAGAGGTGAAATTGCGAAAGGGTCCTTTACTTGGGATTTCACCTTTTAATCTATTGAATGATACATTGAAATCCTTCAGATATCGAAGTGACTCTAATGATTTTGGGATCGTACCTGAAAGAATGTTATTGGATAGATTCGCCGATTCCAAACTTATCATTTTCCCCAGTGACTCCGGAATAGATCCATGTAACTCATTATAAGCCAAAGAAAGATAAAGTAGATTCTGCAAGTCTCCAATTGTCGAGGGAATACTTCCTGAAAGGTGATTCCTGGACAGATCTATGGATGTTATGGCATTCAACTTGCTAAAATCGGGAGGTATAGAGCCGACCAAAGAATTATTGGACAAGTGAAGCACCAAAAGATCTTTGAGGCTCCATAGACTCATGGGTATGTTAGTGAGCCTATTTGAATTTATATAAATATTTCTCAAAGAGGTAATGTTGCCAATGCTAGATGGTATCGGACCTGAAATCTGATTATATGTCAAATTAAACAAGCCCAACGATGACAATTTGTAAAGGCACTCCGGCAAGGGTCCACTTAACCTATTATTGTCAAGACGTAATCCTTGAAGAATGTGTAAATCACATAACGTTGTTGGCACTGATCCAGTCAAGTCATTGCCGAATAGGTCAAAGTGTTTAAGCTACTTAAATTCCCAATTCCTAATGGTATCTTGCCTCTAATTTCAGAACTAGATAAATCAAATATTTTAATAGCTTTGGAGAGATTGCCAATGGAATCCGGAAGAACACCATTCAGAGGATTTTTCTTTAACAATATGCTTGTTAAATTTCTGCAGTTCACCAATGAAGTTAGGATACTTAGGTGTGGAGACGATAAGCTATTATTGAACAATTCCAGAACTTCAAGATACCTCAAATCCCCTAATGAGTTGGGAATTTGTCCACTAAATTTGTTATTATTAAGATATAATGCATATATATTTGAAGAATTGGAGATTGAGGTGGGTATAACTCCACCAATGTTGTTATCACCAAGATTCAAAAACACTAGATTTGTTTGCCAGTAGCCTGAAACAGATGGAAGACTACCGGAAAGGTTATTAGTGAGAAGTGAAATCCCCATTAGCGTAGAGATATTGAAGAGCCCTTCTGGTATGGAGCCACTTAATGATACCAAAATGAAGGTATCAAGGGTGTGAAATGCAGATAAGAAGAAGAAAGAAGAAGAATGAAGAGAAGGATGAAGAACAGGGGAGAAATTGAGAGAGAATGAGAGGGGAAATGAAAGTTATATTGAGCTATCACATTCAAATTATGCCTTACAAGTACTATCCACTCCTATTAATACTACTTAATCAGAATTAAAGGAAAATACAAGGAGAATTATAATGAATACTAGAAATGAGCATAGGAACTGATTCTAACTACTTTTCCCGCCAAAATAGTAGTCATGCTAATGGTGTGTGACCTTCCAGCTCAGCACTGACGTGGTATCTGCCATGTGACTGAAGTATTACGTGGCTGTTGCACCCAAATTGGTATCAATACCCCCCTGTGAAACAGCACCCTTGTCCACAAGGGTGATAGAAGGAAACCGAATTTGTAATGTAGAAGCCAACTCCCAAGTAGCATAAGATTGATCAAGGCCAGACCACTGAATAAGCCACTGGGCAACCGCCTTATTACCACGCTTCACCATTCGGCGCTCCAAGATATATTCAGGCTCAGGGCAATGAGGACTAGATAAGTCAATGATGGGAGGGTGTACTATAGTACTGGGAAGTTCATGACAGAATTTAAGTTGAGAAATATGAAAAGTAGGATGGATTTGCACTTCAGGAGGGAGGAGGAGTTTGTATGCCACAACACCGATCTTCTCCACAATGGGATATGGACCAAAAAATCGAGAAGTGAGCTTGTGATATGGAAAAATAGACAAGGAAGATTGTCTATAAGGTTGAAGTTTAACATAAACCCAATCACCAACCTGGAAATGCCTATCAGACCTATGAGTGTTGGCCTGTGCACACATCCGTTGTTGGGCTCGATGTAAATGAAACTTAGCCAACTCTAGTTTAAACTGTCTGTTGAGCATAAAATCCTCAACAGCAGCAGAATCAGAGTCACCAGGCAAGTATGGAAGATGTAAGGGAGGAGGATAGCCATATAACAATTCAAAAGGAGAAGAGTGAATAGCAGAATGTGGGTTGGAGTTGTACCACCACTCAGCTAAGGCGAGATAAGAAACCCAATCAGCAGGAGCATCAGTA